>NC_053023.1:82896321-83196321 GCF_003073215.2 Triticum urartu
GCTAATCATGATTAGTTTATACACTCTGCAGAGGTTTGCGCACTTTTCCCCACAAGACTCGATCTCCTCCGTTGGATTTCTCGCACTACATGGTGTTTGAGAAACGGATGACCGAGACATAGTCTTTCAGAAGCGTTTGCACCTTACGATGGGTAGACCGTACCACATACTACCCCTACATGTGCTAGTCTACCACTGTAAGAGTTCACATGACTTAATCACTATGCTAGAGCCCATAATAGCTTGTGGCTGCACACAGAAGTTTCTAGTATGAATAATCTCATGATCCCTTTGAGCCTGGGTGGCGGTCCATAAAAACAGGCAATCGCTGGAATACCCAGGTGCCTAAACAGGCAATCGGTGGAATACCCAGGTGCCTCAACCCACCCAGTTGTGTGTTAAAGTTGCCACCTTAAGTAAACCATTAATTAACAATCTCACATCTGTCATGAATACTCTCAAAACCAATCCACGTCTACGAGCATAGCATGGCAATATAAGCATAACGTAATAGTAACTCCCAAGGTTTGAATGCAGGGCAATAGGTTTCTACCTCATTAATTACTTCCCAGTACCCACATGTTATCAATCCTACTCATGCAATGTTTGAGGTTGAAACTAATGCATAAATTTGGGTATGAAAGGAATATGATCAAAATGTAAACTTGCCTGCAATGTTGATGAAGATGATTCGCACCCATAACTCTTGATAGTTCTACTCGTCACACTCCGGTCAATCTATCGTAAGCAATCAATAGTAACCACACATAAGCAATCACTCCGAAGATCGGGAAGAACGAAGAAGACAGTTCAGAAAACATCAAAACCAAGCAAATAACTCTTGCAACATAAAACAATTTCTAACAGTACCAAAATTATGTGAATTTGGCCTCATCAGAAAGTTTAGGTCAAGAGCTTTGATTTGCAAAAAGAATCAACTAAGTCGGAGTTATAAAACTCAAGTTATGATCAAAAGAAGTTTGAATATAAATCTGAACAAAATTCGAAATTTGAAAATTTCAAAAAGTTGATGTGAGAGGTTCACTGGATAGGTAAAAACAAGACGAAGCTATAGGCGTTGGTTTTATCTAATTTGGATGAACGAGTAAAAAGTTATGGCTATTTGAAAAAAAATCAGGGCCAAGCTGTTTTACGAAAGAAAAATAGCTACGGTTAAGGTCTAACGTATAAATACATAGAATAATTGATAATCTAATTATTCTATCGTATTAGTCTAAAAATAATAAACTACGGAAGTATAAGAAGAAAAAAAACAAAGAAAGATACCTTTATAAGGCAGAGAAAAGACGACTTTGGAGAGAAAAAGACAATTTCCAGAAGTCGCGCCGGAGAGGAGAAATATATTTTTCTTAAAGGAATCTAGTCAAACCAAAATATTGATTTAACCCGAACCGGATGATTTTTGAAGGCTCTATGGGTCTATATTTATTGGTGAAAAAGAGGCTTAGAGGTCAAAGGCTAGACAATGTGGAACTAAATGTAGACGAAAATATACGAAACAGAGATGGGAGGTGTGCCATGGGCCAAAAGGCCTTTAGGCGGTTTGGCCGGCCGCGCATACTATATTTTTTTTAGCAATAGAAAAGAAAAGAAAAAATATGGAAAAAATATGGGGAAGAAATATGGCCGGCTGGGCCTGGCCCATATAGGATAAATGAAAAGAAAAGATGGGGCGCCTGCTGGTACTATGATGCGTACGTGGGCGACAGATAGTTTCAGGAGCGCGCGCAGTTTTTGTTATTTGTTTTTTTTGTTAAAACAGAAAGCGATAAACTGAAAAACGAAAATAAAACTAAAACTTTATATAGCCATATTATATATCAAAATTTTCAGAAAAAGATTTTCTACAAGCTGAACATTTTCCTAGCATTAAATAAAATTCACACAAATTCAGATAATTCAAAGAGTGCTACTAGTCTAATAAAATCCAATAAAAATCATTATAAAAATACCAAAATTAATTCAAATTTATTTCTCTCCAATTTTCTGATGTAGGGAATCATGTTACCCTATTTTCTATATATTTTATTTTTGGAGAAAAATAATTTGAATAAAACCCAAATAACTCCAAATTGAAAATAATTTCAAAAGGACTTTGAATTTAATTCTTTTAAAACTTCCAACTTATATTTCATATACTTTGAAGAAGTCATATTATCTTCTCTCATGAAAATCATCGAGTTGCATGAATTTTATGAATTGGAAATATTTCCGAATGAAATTCAAATCTTTTCGAAACCCTTTTCATTTAAATAAATGGAAGAAGTCATGTCATATTCTCTCCAGGGTTTTGTGGTGAAAAGAATTTGAATTCACGGAGATCATAAATGCAAAAATGAAAGTTTGGGAAAGTCCTTTTATTCCCTCTCATTTAACTTTCAAAAAGTTCGAATTCACTCACTTTCAGTCAATCAATCAAACAATCAATCAAATCTATCTATTTATTATAACATTTCAAAATTTAGAATCTTGGGATGTTATAACCGAGAGGGCCCAGAGATACCTCTCTGATACTTGGAGTGACAGATCCTAATCTCGATCTATGCCAACTCAAAAAACACCATCGAAGACACCTGTAGAGCATCTTTATAGTCACCCAGTTACGTTGTGACGTTTGATAGCACACTAAGTGTTCCTCCGGTATTCGGGAGTTGCATGATCTCATAGTCATAGGAACATGTATAAGTTATGTAGAAAGCAATAGCAACAAACTAAACGATCATCGTGTTAAGCTAACGGATGGGTCATGTCAATCACATCATTCTCTAATGATGTGATCCCGTTAATCAAAAGACAACTCATGTCTATGGTTAGGAAACATAACCATCATTGATTCAATGAGCTAGTCAAGTACAGGCATACTAGTGACACTCTGTTTGTCTATGTATTCACAAATGTAGTAAGTTTCCGGTTAATACAATTCTGGCATGAATAATAAACATTTATCATGATACAAGGAAATATAAATAACAACTTTATTATTGCCTCTAGGGAATATTTCCTTCAGTCTCCCACTTGCACTAAAGTCAATAATCTAGATTACATTGTAATGATTCTAACACCCATGGAGTCTTGGTGCTGATCATGTTTTGCTCGTGAGAGAGGCTTAGTCAATGGGTCTGCAACATTCAGATCCGTATGTATCTTGCAAATTCTATCTCTCCCTCCTTGACTTGATCACGGATGGAATTGAAGCGTCTCTTGATGTGCTTGGTTCTCTTGTGAAATCTAGATTCCTTTGCCAAGGCAAGTGCGCCAGTATTGTCACAAAAGATTTTCATTGGACCCGATGCACTAGGTATGACACCTAGATCGGATATGAACTCCTTCATCCAGACTCCTTCATTCGCTGCTTCTGAAGCAGCTATGTACTCCGCTTCACATGTAGATCTCGCCACGACGCTTTGCTTGGAACTGCACCAACTGACATCTCCACCATTTAATAAAAACAAGTATCTGGTTTGTGACTTAGAGTCATCCGGATTAGTGTCAAAGCTTGGATCGACGGAACCGTTTACGACGAGCTCTTTGTCACCTCCATATACGAGAAATATATCCTTAGTCCTTTTCAGGTATTTTAGGATGTTCTTGACCGCTGTCCAGTGATCCACTCCTGGATTACTTTGGTACCTCCCTGCTAAACTGGTAGCAAGGCACACATCATGTCTGGTACACAACATTCCATACATGATAGAGCTTATGGTTGAAGCATAGGGAACACCTTTCATTTTCTCTCTATCTTCTGCAGTGGTCGGTGTCGGATTTCGGGTTCCGGCAGACCCTTGAGGTTCGAACACTGGGGTGCGCACGGAGATTTCGCCTCCTACCTACCTGCACCCCTCCGCCTCGCTAAGATCTAAGCTATGGAAAGAACAACACGAATGACACAGGGTTTATACTGGTTCGGGCCACCGTGGTGGTGTAATACCCTACTCCAGTTTGTGGTGTGGTGGATTGCCTCTTGGGCTGTTGATGATGAACAATACAAGGAAGAACAGCCTCGCGAGGGTCTTCTCTTGGCTGGGGCGATGAACTACCGAGAGGAGTTCAGTCACCCTTCTCTCTCTCTCTCTGATTCTGATTCTCCCCCCTCTCCCCTTGTTCTGTGGGTGGCTGGTCCTATTTATAGAGGCCCTGGTCCTCTTCCCAAATATCGAGCGGGAAGGGAGCCAACAATGGCGGGCTAATTTGAAGGGGGACAGCTAGTACCAGCTATCCTGACAAAAGTAGTCTTCTCCTGCACAAAGCTCTGGTGGTGACGCCGTCTTGGGCTCCACGATGACCTCCGTCTTGCAGTCCTCCTGGTCTTGGTCTTGTTGCACCGAAATGGCAACCTTTGCCTGACGCCTCGGTACTCTGCGGCTGTGCTTGCCCCCTTTGCACCGAAGAGGAAAGGGGGACACTGCGCGGGCTGGCACCCGCCTGGCGCCTTTGGTCGTCATGGCTTGCGTCACGGGCACCTGGTGATGTACCCCGCCTTGATCTCTCCGCCTCCTCGCGAGCCAGCCTAGTGAAGCCATGCCTGAGGAAGCTCCGCGTCGTCCGCCCCGCGAGGCTTGGCCCCTCGCGAGGGTCTTGGGTCTGTGTTGGTGAAGATGGGCCGTGCTGGACCCCCCTTTGAGCCACGCCGTAGGCCGCAGGCAGGCAAGTCTGGGGACCCCCGTTCCCAGAACGCCGACAGTAGCCCCCGGGCCCAAGGCGCGCCCGGACTTGGCCGTGCAGGGAGGCGGAAGGGCGAGGGCGAAGCGCCGCGGGCCCTAACAGCCTGCGACCTTGGCGCCGCATGGCGGTTGATTGGACGTGGGCGACACTGCTCCCCCACGCCCCCCTGATTTTGCGCCATGCTAGGCGGACTCGTAGTTGTACACAGCCGCTCCCCTTTCTGTCGCTCGAGCGCCCTCTGTCCTTCCTCCGCTCGAACTCCAGCTTCTGTTTTCGACCAAATCTCGAACTCCCCCCCTTCCCATCGCCATGGCTCCGACGAAGAAGGGAAGAGGGAAGAAACCCATGCCTCCGCCTGGTCCGCCGCCGTTGGCGGCCCCCGCCGAGGGCTTAGGCAAGGTCATCTCGGCTCTGGCCACTATCTTCAACGAATGCGGGAGGACGACGGCCTGGCCCGCGTCCCACTCCTCCATCGACAGGATAGTCACCGAGGTCCCGTATTTCGCCGACGCCCTGTGGGCGGGTCTGGTTCCTCCCTTGTCTGATTTCTTCAATGCCGTGCTTTCCCACTATCAGATCCACATGATGCATCTGGGCCCTGAATCCATCACCCTCCTTTCGGTCTTCGCCTTTGTTTGTGAGGCTATGATGGGCATCCTTCCTTTGGTTGCCTTGCTGCGCCACTTCTTCTCGCCGCGCCTTGTCGAACCTACCCAATGCTGGGCGTGCGTGAGCTTCGTTGCCGCGTCTGAGACTGCGGCCTCTGGGATTGACTTCAAGCTCCTCCTGCTCGCGGCTGGGTTCCGCGAGCGGTGGCTGTATGTGGATGCAGGGGTGCCCAGCCCCCTGCTATCGAAGCCAACTTCGCCTGCTGTCCCCAATTCGGGCTGGGGCCAGGAGACGCTTGAGAGCCCCCGGCTCGTCTTCGTCTGGCACCGCTTTGCGTTCTTGAGGTCGCTTGGCGTGACAGTGCCCAAGGTGGTGAAGGAGTTCCTGCTACGCCGCGTTGCTCCTCTCCAACGCCACTCCCGCCGGATGTGGGCCTTCAGCGGGCACGATGATCGTATGAGGCTCCAGGAAGAGGACCTGACTCCTGAAGTGCTGAGGACAGCGCTCTTGACCCTGACTGGGGACCCCAACCCTGGCAGCATCCAGCAGGGAGGGGCCTTGCTGTACCTCTGCCAGAGCAAGGGCGATTTTGTGAAGCAGATGCCTATCTTTGATGAGTGGGGGTCGCGCCCCGCCCGCCTCCAGGGGCCTTGCGAGAACCCAGTGGTGGTGACCGCCCTTCCAGTCGGCCAAGGCGGCTCTTCCTCGAGCGGCGGAGCAGGGAGGCATGAGGCGCCAAAGGCCGAGGGGGCTCCCGGCGGGGTGACAACGTCGGGCGATGCTCATGAGGGAGCGGCTCTCGGGGCCCGTGCCGCTGAGGCTGAGGGTGACGAGCAGCTGCCCTCAGCGCTTGCGACTGAGGCCCCTGAGGCTCCGGCTGCTTCCCTTGGCGAGGCGATTGGCAGCGCGCATCAGGCAGGCGCCCCTGACGCAGATCGCCTTGACGCTCCGTCTTCGTCGCAGGTTGATCCCTGCGCCCAACTCTTGGGCCGCTTCCGCATGGACTTTGAGGCCCTCCAGAAGAGAAGGGAGGCCCTGGGCGACGATTACCCTTGTCTCCTGCTGAAGCGTAGGAAGTACTTCGCCACTGATGAGTAAGCCTTCTCCTTTCCCAGCTCCCGATCCTTCTGTTGCTTTTACTGACCCTTGCTCCACAGGCCCCTTCCAGCCGAGCGTGCGGAGACGGCTGAGGTGCCGTCCCCCTTGGCTTCGCCCCCTCCATCGCCCTCAAGCGCCCCGAGCAGCAGAGCCCTTGTGGTGAGGGCAATCGAAGAGGCGGACCGTCCCGAGGCGCATCGTGGCCCTGCGCACCTCGCGATCCTCTTCCGCAGGCCTTCTCGTGGCATAGCCAGCCTGTCGTGGGCTTCTCGCCTGGTCGTGGACTGTGATTGGCTGAGGCGCTCCCTGCGCTCTTCACCTGGGGACGAGCTGGCCCCAGGCCGGGCTTCTGGCGCGGCGTGCCCAACCGTCGCGAGGGTGCCAGCCCCCAGCCCCCAGCCCGGAGGAGGGGTGCTGATTCGTGGCCCCCGATGCTTGCTTGGGGCAGATGATGGCGTGGAAGACGTGCTCGAGCGCGCTCGGGAGCGTCGCGCTCTCCGCCAAGGATTCCTTGGAAGGGCAGCTGACGCAGTAAGCCTGCTTGGTGAGGAGCTTGCTGATGAAGACGCGCGCCTTGAGGCCGAGGGCCTGTGCCTGGCTTCAGAGAGGCGCGAGCTGGAGGGCGCCATCGCCCTTGTGCGCCGTCAACGCGATCTTGACGACGCAGAGGCCAAGGCATCGCTGGTGGCCTCTCAGGAGGCCCGATCTTGGGCCGCTGAGGAGGCCCGGGAAGCTGACCGGCGGAGAACGGCGGCGGAGGAGCGGGCTCGGGAGCTCCTGGCCTGGTGCCACTCACTAGAGGAGCAGGTGGAGCTGCGCGAGGCAGCCCTCACGTCGATGAAGGTGGCCTCTGGCGACTCAGCAGAGCTCCAGAAGCGTGAGGAGGCGCTGACGCTGGAAGCCGCCGAACGTACCCGCGAGTACGAGTGTCTAGAGACGAGGGAGCGCTTGGTGACGCAGGCGGAGGATGATGTCGCTGCACAGGAAACCCGTGTCCTGGAGGAGGTCAGACGTCGAGTGGCGATGGCGCATTTGAACCTCGAGCACGAGTTCGAGGAGAAGCTGGGGTTGATCCAGGCCGAGGCTGAAGGCAGGACTGCTGCCTTGAGAGCCAAGCTGGAGGGGGCGACACGGCGGGCCGATGCTTTCCGGGCCACCCTTGAGGTGGCGCAAGGTGAGTTAACCACCTCCCAGGCCGAGGTGCTCCTTCTTCGCCAGCGGGTGGAGGAGGCTGAGGCCGTCGCACGCCAGAATGCGGATGAGAGACGTCAGCGGCGGATCCTGGAGCATGCGCACGGCCCCATGCTCACCACGCTCCGGGAGAGAGCCAACACAGCCTTGGGCAACATCTGCGAGGCGGCTGTTGGCGAGCCGCATGCAGTCAACTACGCCGGCAATCTTCAGTTCTTCACTGACGTGGTGACGCAGCTGGAGGTGCGGTCGGTCAGGGCTGACAGGTTGGTGGAGGAGAGGAGCCGCGCCCTGCTCGGGCGTGCCTTTTCTCGCGTCTTTAGCCATCTCCAGAACATGGATCCCCACTTTAATTTCGACGCTGCCATCGCCCCAGTCCCCCAGGCCGTCCGAGGCGACCTGGCGCACTGGGTGGAAGACAATGTGGATGCTCTTATCAGGGCCTTCGCTTCAGACAACGACGGCGTGATCGTGGCTGCCGACGAGGGCGGTGCGATGCACGGCCCTGACGCCGCTGGCGGCGACGCGGACAGCGATGGCGAGTTCAGCAACGCCAGCAGCGGCTCGGGTGGTGCTTCTGAGGACGCATTGGGGGATTTATCCGACTGATTGTGCATTGTTCCTACTTCCTTGCCCTGCATGAATAGAACTCGTGTTTTGGCCTGATGGCGGTGAGAGCATTTTGGAGGGGGAGCCCCTTATGTAAAACTTGTGTTCATCGTATTAGTAGTTGCTACATTGCCCATGCGCCCGCGCCAAGTGGTTGGCTTAAGCGACGCGTTGGTCGGCTAGTTTACCTTGGTCCCGTGCTGGCCCTGAGGTAGCCTGTGGGAGGTTGTGGTGTCCCGAGTGTTCCCTGATTGGATCCGTAGGACCTGCAGCAAAACACCCTCCTGAGAGGACGCAGCGGCGGCAGTCTGGGCTGCGCGCAAGCTAGGCCTGACCCGGCTCACGAGGGGCTCACGAGGGGAGGCAGCTGAGGCGAAGTGGTAACCAAAACGCGAGAAATTGCTTGAACGAGACTAAGCACCCCTTCCCCGAACACACGCAAATCTCAAATTCGAATCCAACTTGAATCCAGCGGGGGAAAGCGACAACCAAAGGGAAAAGCAACGAAAGCAGACAAAAGGCCGCGTCCGGCACCTAATCTAGTCTTGGATGTCTTCTCACCAGCGCGGAGCTAAGTGCTGCCACTGGGCGTGGGAGGGAGCCCCAGCGCCTGAGGCCGGCACCCCTGAGACTCCGGGGCGTGTACAGCCCCACTTATTATTACGTGAGAGTGTCACGGGGCGGCGAGCTTCACAGGCACTGGGCCTTCTTCACAGGTACTGACCTTGCTTCATATCGCCAGATGAGGGCCCCGCCTTGCGCCACACTCTAGTGCCATCAACGACGACCGGAAACCAGGACGCCGCCGATGGGGTAGAGCGGTCGCCAGCGGTTCCCCCGACGACCACGGGTCCTCCGCCAGGGGCAGGCCCTGTGGCACCTCCCCAGCAGAGGGCCTACCTCCTGAGAACACCTTGCTCCGAACACCGCGGTGGTGATGTCGGATCTCGGCCCCTCTCCTGCAGCCCCCTGCGCCCTCCTCCCGAGGGGTAGGAGACTGTGGGAGCAGGGCAGCTACTCGCTGTGGCGACCTGCACCTCCTGCGATCCATGGTTAGCGTATGCCTGCTCCTGAAGAATTAGCGGTACCCGATAATCGTTGCCTCTAGCATGGCCAGTGGGACCGTCCCGGGGCTCCTGGAAAGGCTCAGCTTCTAGTGCCTCGTCCCCCCAGCTTGGGCTGAGGAGCGAGCCTTGTTCGCTCTCGTGAGGGTGTCCTTGGTCCACCATGAGGGGCACGTATTCCTCTGGCGCCGTCATCCCGAAGGCCACGCCGTAGTGCTCCGCGTGCCACGCGGTCCTGCCTGACGCGCCCACCGTGGGGTGGCAGCGCGGCTGTCCACTGGGGCCGCGGGTCGCGTCGAGTCCTTCTTCTTCACGGACCGGGAGCGGGGGCAGCGCTGCCGCCGGTCCAGTGCTGACAGCTTCGCTGGCGTTGGAGTAGCCTTGGAGCCCGCGGGCGCGCGCGGAGCCCCCGTGCGGGCCGCCCTAGGCTTGAGATGGGAGCTGGGTGCAGAAGGGGTGAGCACCCGAGGCGGCGAAGCCCAGGAGCTCTGCCACCCGCTCCAGTAGCACGTCGCGGCCGCCCTCCAGCAGCCTGCACTGCAGCAGCTCTCGGGCCACCATGAGCGCGGCCCTCGAGTTCGCCTGCTCCCGGCGGGTGTACAGTGCCGTGGTCGCGGCGTGATTGGAGGCCCTTGCTGCCGACCGCGCCTGCCGTGGTGTGAGAGCTGTCGAAGCCTGTCCGCGTCACCCGCGGCCCGCAGCGCCCTGCGGACCGCGAGCTGCCTGGGGCACGGGGTCGCCCGAGGCGAGTGGCTCTGCACCGGCGGGCCACGCCGCCCATGGATCTGGGTTGCCCGCCTGGTCGCCGGACATGGTGATGACGACGCGAAGGGGCACGAAGCGGTAGAAGGTGGATTCCGGCGCACCCCTACCTGGCGCGCCAAATGTCGAATTTCGGGTTCCGAGAGACCCTTGAGGTTCGAACACTGGGGTGCGCGCAGAGATTTCGCCTCCTACCTACCTGCACCCCTCCGCCTCGCTAAGATCTAAGCTATGGAAAGAACAACACGAATGACACAGGGTTTATACTGGTTCGGGCCACCATGGTGGTGTAATACCCTACTCCAGTTTGTGGTGTGGTGGATTGCCTCTTGGGCTGATGATGATGAACAATACAAGGAAGAACAGCCTCGCGAGGGTCTGCTCTTGGCTGGGGCGATGAACTGCTGGGAGTAGTTCAGTCACCCTTCTCTCTCTCTCTCTCTGATTCTGATTCTCCCCCCTCTCCCCTTGTTCTGTGGGTGGCTGGTCCTATTTATAGAGGCCCTGGTCCTCTTCCCAAATATTGAGCGGGAAGGGAGCCAACAATGGCGGGCTAATTTGAAGGGGGACAGCTAGTACCAGCTATCCTGACAAAAGTAGCCTTCGCCTGCACAAAGCTCTGGTGGTGACGCCGTCTTGGGCTCCACGATGACCTCTGTCTTGCAGTCCTCCTGGTCTTGGTTTTGTTGCACCGAAATGGCAACCTTTGCCTGATGCCTCGGTACTCCACGGCTGCGCTTGCCCCCTTTGCACCGAAGAGGAAAGGGGGACACTGCGCGGGCTGGCACCCGCCTGGCGCCTTTGGTCATCATGGCTTGCGTCACGGGCACCTCGTGAGGTACCCCGCCTTGATCTCTCCGCCTCCTCGCGAGCCAGCCTGGTGAGGCCGTGCCTGAGGAAGCTCCGCGTTGTCCGCCCCGCGAGGCTTGGCCCCTCACGAGGGTCTTGGGTCTGTGTTGGTGAAGATGGGCCGTGCTGGACCCCCCTTTGAGCCACGCCGCAGGCAGGCAAGTCTGGGGACCCCCATTCGCAGAACGCCGACAGTCGGGCATTGAGTCTGACTCAACTTCACACCTTGTAACACAGGCAAGAACCCTTTCTTTGCTTGATCCATTTTGAACTTCTTCAAAACTTTATCAAGGTATGTGCTTTGTGAAAGTCTAATTAAGCGTCTTGATCTATCTCTATAGATCTTGATGCCCAATATATAAGCAGCTTCACCGAGGTCTTTCATTGAAAAATTCTTATTCAAGTATCTTTTTATGCTATTCAGAAATTCAGTATCATTTTCGATGAACAATATGTCATCTACATATAATATCAGAAATGCTATAGAGCTCCCACTCACTTTCTTATAAATACAGGCTTCTCCAAAAGTCCGTATAAAACCATATGCTTTGATCACACTATCAAAGCACATATTCCAACTCCGAGAGGCTTGCACCAGTCCATAAATGGATCGTTGGAGCTTGCACACTTTGTTAGCACCGTTTGGATCGACAAAACCTTCTGGTTGCATCATATACAACTCTTCTTTAAGATATCCATTAAGGAATGCAGTTTTGACATCCATTTGCCAAATTTCATAATCATAAAATGAGGCAATTGCTAACATGATTCGGATAGACTTAAGCATCACTACGGGTGAGAAGGTCTCATCGTAGTCAACTCCTTGAACTTGTCGAAAACATTTTGCAACAAGTCGAGCTTTGTAGACAGTAATATTACCGTCAGCGTTAGTCTTCTTGAAGATCCATTTATTCTCTATGGCCCGCCGATCATCGGGCAAGTCAACCAAAGCCCACACTTTGTTCTCATACATGGATCCCATCTCAGATTTCATGGCCTCAAGCCATTTTGCGAAATCTGGGCTCATCATTGCTTCCTCATAGTTCGTAGGTTCGTCATGGTCAAGTAACATGACTTCCAGAATAGATTATCGTACCACTCTGGTGTAGATCTTACTCTGGTTGACCTACGAGGTTCGGTAGTAACTTGATCATAAGTTTCATGATCATCATCATTAGCTTCCTCACTTACTGGTGTAGGAATAACTGGAAATAGTGATGAACTACTTTCCAATAAGGGAGAAGGTACAATTACCTCGTCAAGTTCTACTTTCCTCCCACTCACTTCTTTCGAGAGAAACTCCTTCTCTAGAAAGGATCCATTTTTAGCAACGAATATCTTGCCTTCGGATCTGTGATAGAAGGTGTACACAACAGTCTCCTTTGGGTATCCTATGAAGACACATTTCTCTGATTTGGGTTCGAGCTTATCAGGTTGAAGCTTTTTCACATAAGCATCGCAGCCCCAAACTTTAAGAAACTACAACTTGGGTTTCTTGCCAAACCACAGTTCATAAGGTGTCGTCTCAACGGATTTAGATGGTGCCCTATTTAATGTGAATGTAGCCGTCTCTAAAGCATAACCCCAAAACGATAGCGGTAAATCAGTGAGAGGCGTCATAGATCGCACCATATCTAATAAAGTGCGGTTACGACGTTCGGACACACCATTACGTTGTGGTGTTCCAGGTGGCGTGAGTTGCGAAACTATTCCGCATTGTTTCAAATGAAGTTCAAACTCATAACTCAATTATTCATCTCCACGATCAGATCGCAAAAACTTGATTCTCTTGTTACGATGATTTTCCACTTCACTCTAAAATTCTTTGAACTTTTCAAATGTTTCAGACTTATGTTTCATTAAGTACATATACCATATCTGCTCAAATCATCTGTGAAGGTGAGAAAATAACAATATCCGCCGCGAGCTTCAATGTTCATTGGACCACATACATCAATATGTATGATTTCCAATAACTCTGTTGCTCGCTCCATTGTTTCGGAGAACGGAGTTTTAGTCATTTTGCCCATGAGGCAGGGTTCGCAAGTACCAAGCAATTCATAATCAAGTGATTCCAGAAGTCCATTAGAATGGAGTTTCTTCATGCGCTTTACACCAATATGACCTAAACGGCAGTGCCACAAATAAGTTGCACTATCATTATCAACTCTGCATCTTTTGGCTTCAATACTATGAACATGTGTATCACTACTATCAAGATTTAGTAAAAATAGACCACTCATCAAGGGTGCATGACCATAAAAGATATTACTCATATAAATAGAACAACCATTATTCTCTGATTTAAATGAATAACCATCTCGCGTCAAACAAGATCCAGATATAATTTTCATGCTTAACGCTGGCACCAAATAACAATTATTTAGGTCTAAAACTAATCCCGAAGGTAGATGTAGAGGTAGCGTGCCAACGGTGATCACATCGACTTTGGAACCATTTCCCACGTGTATCGTCACCTCGTCCTTAGCCAATCTTAGCTTAATCCATAACCCCTATTTCGAGTTGCAAATGTTAGCAACTGAACCAGTATCAAATACCCAGGCACTACTGCGAGCATTAGTAAGGTACACATCAATAACATGTATATCAAATATACCTTTCACTTTGCCATCCTTCTTCTCTGCCAAATACTTGGGGCAGTTCCGCTTCCAGTGACCAGTCCCTTTGCAGTAGAAGCACTCAGTCTCAGGTTTAGGTCCAGACTTGGGTTTCTTCACTTGAGCAGCAACTGGCTTGCTGTTCTTCTTGAAGTTCCCCTTCTTCCCTTTACCCTTTTTCTTGAAACTGGTGGTCTTGTTGACCATCAACACTTGATTCTCCTTCTTGATTTCTACCTCCGCAGCTTTTAGCATTGCGAAGAGCTCAAGAATCGTCTTATCCATCCCTTCCATATTATAGTTCATCACGAAGCTCTTGTAGCTGGTGGCAGTGATGGAAGAACTTTGTCAATGAGACTATCATCAGGAAGATTAACTCCCAGCTGAGTCAAGTGGTTGTGGTACCCAGACCTTCTGATTATATGTTCACTGACAGAACTATTCTCCTCCATTTTGCAACTGTAGAACTTATTGGAGACTTCATATCTCTCAATCCAGGCATTTGCTTGAAATATTAACTTCAACTCCTGGAACATCTCATATGCTCCCATGACGTTCAAAACGTCGTTGAAGTCCCGGTTCTAAGCCGTAAAGCATGGCACACTGAACTATTGAGTAGTCATCATCTTTGCTCTGCCAGGTGTTCACAACATCTGGCATTGCTCCTACAGCGGGTTTGTCACCTAGCGGTGCTTCCAGGACGTAATTCTTCTGTGCAGCAATGAGGATAATCCTCAAGTTACGTACCAAGTCTGTGTAGTTGCTACCATCATCTTTCAACTTAGCTTTCTCTAGGAACGCATTAAAATTCAACGGAACAACAGCACGGGCCATCTATCTACAACAACATAGACATGCAAAATACTATCAGGTACTAAGTTCATGATAAATTAAAGTTCAATTAATCAAATTACTTAGGAACTCCCACTTAGATAGACATCTCTCTAATCATCTAAGTGATCACGTGATCCATATCAACTAAAGCATGTCCGATCATCGAGTGAGATGGAGTAGTTTTCAATGGTGAACATCACTATGTTGATCATATCTACTATATGATTCATGCTCGACCTTTTGGTCTCAGTGTTCCGAGGCCATATCTGCATATGCTAGGCTCGTCAAGTTTAACCTGAGTATTCTGCATGTGCAAAACTGGCTTGCACCAGTTGTATGTGAACGTAGAGCTTATCACACCCAATCATCACGTGGTGTCTCGGCACGACGAACTGTAGCAATGGTGCATACTCAGGGAGAACACTTATACCTTGAAATTTAGTGAGATATCATCTTATAATGCTACCGCCGAACTAATCAAAATAAGATGCATAAAGGATAAACATCACATGCAATCAATATAAGTGATATGATATGGCCATCATCATCTTGTGCCTTTGATCTCCATCTCCAAAGCACCGTCATGATCACCATCGTCACTGGATTGACACCTTTATCTCCATCGAAGCATCGTTGTCGTCTCGCCAACTATTGATTCTATGACTATCGCTACCGCTTAGTGATAAAGTAAAGCAATTACATAGCGATTGCATTTCATACAATAAAGCGACAACCATATGGCTCCTGCCAGTTGCCGATAACTGTGTTACAAAACATGATCATCTCATACAATAAAATTTAGCATCATGTCTTGACCATATCACATCACAACATGACCTGCAAAAACAAGTTAGACATCCACTACTTTGTTGTTGCAAGTTTTACGTGGCTGCTACGGGCTGAGCAAGAATCGTTCTTACCTATGCATCAAAAACCACAACGCGGTATAGTGATTGCCTTTTGATCTTAAGAAAGAACCCTGTTCATTGAATCCGATTTAACTAAGGTTGGAGAAACTGACACCCACCAGCCACCTGTGTGCGAAGCACGTCGGTAGAACCAGTCTCGCGTAAGCGTACGCGTAATGTCGGTCTGGGCCACTTCATCCAACAATACTGTAGAATCAAGAATCAACTAGTGACGGCAAGCAATACGTATATACCCATGCCCACAACTCCTTTGTGTTCTACTCGTGCATATAACATCTACGCATAAACCTGGCTCAGATACCACTGTTGGGAACGCAGTAATTTCAAAAAAATTCCTAAGCACACGCAAGATCATGGTGATGCATAGCAACGAGAGGAGAGAGTGTTATCTACGTACCCTCGTAGACCGTAAGAGGAAGCGTTATGACAATGTGGTTGATGTAGTCGTACGTCTTCACCATCGACCGATCCTAGTACCGAAAGTACGGCACCTCCGCGATCTACATACGTTCGGCTCGGTGACGTCCCACGAGCTCACGATCCAGCAGAGTGTCGAGGGAAAGCTTTCATTAGCACGACAGCGTGATGACGGTGATGCTGATGCTACTGGAACAAGGCTTCGCCTAAGCACCGCTACGATATGACCGAGGTGGATTATGGTGGAGGGGGGCACCGCACACGGCTGGAAACAATCAACTTGTGTGTTCAAGGGTGCCCCCTGCCCTCATATATAAAGGAGCAAAGGGGGAGGCCGGCCGGCCCTAGTGTGTCACGACCGGTTTTCCAACAAAACATTTATTGAAAAGCCGATCCCTGCATTGACCAATACAGAAGAATCCTTCTTACCGATAGACAAATCCTTGATACAGAAATCCAGAAGTACTAAATATTATACAAGATTGAGCTGAGGCTGCTCAACAATTTATTACAAGTGCGCCGATATTACACATAAATGCGGATATGACACAACAGTATGGTGGCATAACTACTGACTCGTAATAAAAGTGGTGGTGGGTATGTCACAGTGATGTGGGTGACATGACTCCTAAATCTTATAGCTCATCAAGCGTCGGAGTGAGGCTCGATGATTTTATTTGGGTAGCGGAAGCGTATATAATACAAGTGATCAACTCCAGGATCGCACGGGACTGACTGGGACTCCTCTAGGCGTCGGACTCGCTATCGAACTCTTCATCCATAAGATCGCCTTCGTCAACATCTGGCCAAATCAACAAGCCAGGTGAGTACTTTGAATGTACTCGCAAGACAGTTTGGACATAAGATATAACAAATGCAAACATGATTCACATGAGTAGATTGGAAATGCGCAATCTGATAATAAATTTGCACTGCACGATAAATAAAAGGAAGTCAGGCGGTAGTCCTCCCGAAATCCCAACGAAATAACTGAAGACCGATCGGGTGTCTGAAGCGACGCCTCGAAAGGTAAAACAAAAATAAATTAACATGCCGCAGTAAGCGTTGGGGCGACACCACAAAAAAGGGCTTATATGGAAAAGTAAATAATAGTGCGGGCCACAGTCGAACGTCTAAGCGACATCTCGAAAAGGGCTTATAATGAAAGTAAATAACTAGGATGCCATAGTCGGACATCTGAGCGACATCACATAAAGGGCTTATATCGAAAGTAAATAGCAAGAGTGCCACAGTCGGACGTCTGAGCGACATCACATAAAGGGCTTATATCAAAAGTAAATAGCAAGAGTGCTACAATCGAACGTCTGAGCAACATCACGTAAAGGGCTTATATTGAAAGTAAATAACAAGAATGCCACAGTCGGACATCTGAGCGACATCACATAAAGGGCTTATAGTTCATCATTCGAATTCAAGTAGTTCATGAATTTAAACCATCACAAGGAAATACTCAGCGTATAATAATAAACTGGTTAGTCCGTTCACAGGAATAACATTCAACCGAGTTTACCACTCTCAGTTCCATGCTTATTCTCCGGAGACTGTCACTGAGACGGATACTGAGACAGACACGGAGACTGACACTAATATGTTGATCAAGTTCCTTGACCATGGACACGGTTATTCGGTTGGTTATGACTCTGCAGAGTTTGCACTGTTATTCCACAGCCAACGGATTTCAGTAGTCACGAAGGACTAGTTCTGTTTACGGTATTTTAGAAGAAACACATCTGACCAGTACACACCCATTCCACATTCTGCTGCCAGGGGTCACCCTAGGCAACGTTCAAGAAAAACTTTGAGGCGGGGAGACTACAACCTTGAATAGCATGGGATCAAATTTATATTCACGCGCTCTAAGGGGTGCCCCCCTCTCGGTCCCAACTGGAAACACCCATGCCCCCTGACCGGATGACGGGCTTTAATCTAGGGCCATGGAACCCTCATCACGGCCTCTCTATTTGGTGTGTACAAGGAGAGAGGTTTGCAACTTACTAAACCGCATTCTTTGCAGAAAGCATGTGGTGGCATGGACGGGGACGAACGGGAACAGAACTTGTTCCACGTTAACACTGGAGTTACGTGGTTGACGTAAGACTGGCATGCTTCAACAATACCAGCTTACAACCTATCATGCCACCACATGATCAGGTTATCTTATCATCATATGAACATATCAACTTCGAAGCTCACCTGTAGCTTGCCTTGCATGCAATGTAACATTCACAATATGCTTATATAAACATGCCATGAGAAAAATACTCAAGCAAACATGCAAAACACTCATCATATCAAAGGTTCAAACATGCTTGCCTGGTTCGGAGTAGTCGGAGTCAAGCTCGGCGAAGTTCGCGGTTCCGTCACCTCCTTCGGTATCTACGGTATAAAGAAATCGCATACTAACGTAAATACCGTGTGTGCATAAAAATGTTCCAATTTTTTTTCAAATAAACATGATAAAAAACTAGACAGAAAATAAAGATGACAGAAAAAGAATCAATTCAAAATCATCTTTTTTTAAAAAGTTATAAGGGTTTTATTCCAGGGATTCATCTGTAATGAAATAGAAAGTTTCCAGGGGTTAGTTTATAAAAACAGAAAACGTTTCGGTTAGCAATACGCCAACTCAACGGGAAAGCGTACTTTGCCTGAAGGCGTTTTTCCAGGAAAACGGTTCGAATAGAAAAAGAGAGGCTGACGAGGGGGTCCCACCCGTCAGGTTTAAATTTTGAAATGGAGCCCGCCGGCGTTCGAAGGCCGCGGTGGTCGCCGGCGTCGATCCACGGCGAGGTAGGGGGAAAGGGGGGGTACCTACGGGTTCAGGAGGCTCTTCCGCACCCGAGGGTGGTGGAGTTGGTCGACGGCGAGCACCACGTCGACTGCGGCTTCTACTCCGACGGACGGTGGTTCGGGCGGTGGTGGATCTCGCCGGGGAGGGCTGCAGCTGTCAAATTGAGGCTCGGGTTAGAGGAGTGGGTACACTAGGAGGCGACTGGCACGGTCTGAGAGGCGGGGGTGGTCTCACCAGAGGGAATCGTGCCGGAGCCCGAAGCGGAACAGGGCGGCCGGAGTCAGGGAAGAAGGCCTCCCGAGGTCTTCCTAGTGGCTAGGCGGGGCTCTGGTGAGGTGGAGGTGTGGTGCAGTGTCGAAGGTGAGCTTGAGGGCTCATTTTATAGCCGATCCGAGGCGGTTGCTGTGAACGGGATAACTCCGGTGGTGATTACGGCGAGGCAGTGGCCGAACGGGGGTTTTAGGCGATTGGGCATCAACGTGATGGTCTACTGGTTCCATCCAGAGGCTAAACTGGTCAAGACTTGGGCAACACTCCACGTTCTCGACGGAACGGCTCACAGGCATGTCGGCGGCAGAGAGCGCGCTCTGCACTTCTCTGGCCACGGTGACGGTGCTGCAGCGTGCACAGGAAAGGAGACGGCCACGCGGAGGCCTCTGGTGGTGTGGGCGGTGCCGGACGGTGCTGCACTGCAGGGCTGGCCCCTGTTGGCCGCCACGGGTGGCTCTGCCACCGCGGAAGATGCCGGCGTTGGCGGGACACGTCGCCACCGACGCTTGTGCCCGTCCAAACAACCGTGCGGTGCTCTGGATAAGGAGGGGGAACAGGGAGCAAGGTGCCACTGCAGTTACTGGCGAGATCGACGTCGTGCTCTGAAAAAACGACGCTGTCGACTGAACCCAACACTGAAACTCTGAATTTGTCTGAATTTGAACAGCAACAGTGCATGCCAACTGTTCGATGAAATGATTTTGGCATGTGGGAAAATTTTCTGGAGCTGATCTTTGGTGAGGTGGACTCTTGATGTATCTGGAGGCTGCCTGAATTATCTCAGATTTTAGGAAGAGAAAACAATGAATTTCACCAAAAATGGCAAATCTGGTCCAAACTTGCAGTGGGCAAATTTTGAAAAATTTGAATTGTGGACCAGTGGCTCTTGATGGATCTTGGTTGAGGGTGCTAAGGACTAGTCAGAGGAGTTTAATTGGAGTCAAAACTCAAAGGGAAAATGGCAGTTCCTTTGTAAACCACCAAAGTCCAAATAAATGACAGAAAATGATTTTGTGGGAAAAATAAACAGAAATAAAATTAAAAAGGGTTGAGACTTGCTGGAATAGGGTGCTAGGCTTGAGTCAAAGTAGGGAGATGAGTTTGGAAGAAAATTTTCTTCAAAGGCCATGGCAAGAGGACATTTTTTCTTGAAATAGGAAGAATAAATCCAAAAGTTTTAATGGAATTCTTTTTAATGAAAAGTATTGCAAAGACCTTCCAATGTTATTTGGGTTGAGCTAACACAAGATGAAAAAAATCCTTCAATGCCAAAATTTAAGTTTGAGAAGAACCCCAAAAATATTTGCCATAAAATTTTTGAGAAGGAGAGGTTTTAAGAAAAATTTCAATAACCCGCTTCCAATTTAGAGAACAAAATAATTGATAAATCCAAATCAAAATTTTTGGAGTGTCACAACACCTACCCCCTTAGGAAAAATCTCGTCCCCGAGATTTCAGCTGATCCTCAAATAGGTGTGGGTACTCTGCTTGAAGAAAGTCCTCTGTTTCCCATGTTGCTTCATCCTCGGTGTGATTGCTCCACTGAACCTTGAAATACTTGATCGACTTCTGATGTGTCCTCCTTTCAGACTCCACTAATATTTTTATTGGACGTTCCCTGTAGGTGAGGTCTGGTTGTACGTCAATGCTCTCATGTGATACATGCTTTTCTGGGTTGCTTACGCATTTCCTCAACTGTGAGACATGGAACACGTCTTGGACGTCTGACAGTTCTTTGGGGAGGTCTAGCTAGTAGGCTACTGTGCCTCTTCGTGCAACCACACAGAAGGGTCCAATAAATCTTGGTGCTAGCTTTCCTTTAACTTTGATCCCTTGCAGGCCTCTCATAGGAGATACCCGTAGATACACATATTCACCGGGTTCAAAGCTGACTTCACGATGTTTTCGATCGTAATAACTCTTTTGTCGGCTCTGAGCTATCTTGAGTCGGTCCCTGATTAGTCTAACTTTATCCTCAGCCTCCTTGAGCATGTCTGGGCCGAAGATAGGACTGTCTCCTGTTTCTGACCAATTTAATGGGGTACGACATCTCTGCCCGTACAAGGCTTCAAAAGGCGCCATTTATAGACTGGTTTGGTAACTGTTGTTGTATGCGAACTCGGCATATGGCAAGCTTTCTTCCTAACTGGTTCCATACGTGAGAACACATGCTCTCAGCATGTCCTCTAAAATTTGGTTCACGCGTTCCGTTTGTCCATCAGTCTGGGGGTGGTATGCTGTACTGAATGCTAGTTGAGTTCCCAGAGCCTGTTGTAAATGATCCCAAAATTTAGAAATGAATTGAGTGCCCCTGTCGGATATTATAGTCTTTGGGATTCCATGCAGACAAACTATACGGGAGAGATAAAGTTTGGCAAGCTTCTGAGTGGTGTAGGTTGTCTTTACGGGAATGAAATGTGCCACCTTGGTTAATCTATCTGTGATGACCCATATGGCATCATTTCTGTGTTGTGACCGAGGTAGTCCGAATATAAAATCCATTCCAATTTCGTCCCATTTCCACTCAGGTATCCTGTTTGGCTGTAACAGCTCCGCTGGTTTCTGATGCTCGGCTTTAATGCGTTGACAAGAATCGCAACATGCAATGAAGGTGGCTATATCCCTCTTCATACCGTGCCACCAAAAAATTTCCTGAATGTCCTTGTACATTTTGGTTCCTCCAGGGTGGATTGAGTATGGAGCGGTGTGGCCTTCGGCTAGAATTTGCTGTTTGAGGTCCTCTATATTTGGCACACAAAGTCTGTCTCCGTACCATAATATCCCCTCATCGTCTACGACAAATTCTGAAGCCTTACCCAGGCTCACTTTTCTTTTTATGCCTTCGATGCTGGGGTGCCCGTGCTGAGCCTTCTTGATCTGTTCCATTAGAGTGGACTATACTTCCAAAGTTGACACAGTGCCTTCCGTGACCATTACTAAGTTGAGTTTGGTGAACTCCTGCTGAAATTCAGGTCTCAAGTTTTGTAGATGGTCGTTGCCCGAGCTGGGGTTTCGACTAAGAGCATCTGCCACTACATTCGCTTTTCCTGGATGGTAGTGGATGCCAACATCATAATCTTTCACTAATTCCAACCAGCGTCGTTGCCGTAAATTGAGCTCTGGCTGTGTGAAAATATATTTGAGACTTTTGTGGTCTGTAAATATTTCATAGCGATTTCCAAGAAAAAAGTGTCTCCACTCTTTGATTGCATGAATGACTGCTGCCAATTCGAAGTCATGAGTGGGGTAATTTTCTTCATGCTTTCGTAGTTGCCTGGAAGCGTATGCAACTACTTTGCCCTCTTGCATTAGTACACATCCGAGGCCTTTCCGGGATGCGTCACAATATACTTCAAAACTCTTGTGTATGTCTGGTATGACCAATACTGGTGCTGTTGTTAATTTCCTCTTGAGTTCTTGGAAACTTTTCTCGCAAGCTTCAGTCCATACAAATTTCTTATCCTTCTTGAGTAACTGTGTCATTGGTTTTACTATGGTGGAGAACCCCTCGATAAACCTTCTGTAATATCCAGCCATTCCCAGAAAACTTCGCACATCTGTTACGTTGGCTGGTGGCTTCCAGCCAAGTACGGCCTTGACTTTTTCTGGGTCCACGGCAACACCTTCTTGGGTCAATACGTGGCCTAGAAAACCAACCTGTCTTAACCAAAATTCACATTTTCTGAATTTGGCATATAATTGATGTTTCCTTAATTCCCCCAGTACAATTCTGAGATGTTCTGCATGCCCTTCTGGTGTCTTAGAGTATACCAGAATATCATCAATGAACACCACAACAAATTTGTCCATAAATTTCATAAATACTTTGTTCATGAGATGGACAAAATATGTGGGGGCGTTTGTTAGTCCAAACGGCATTACTGTAAACTCATATAATCCATATCTGGAGGTGAATGTTGTCTTAGGGATATCTTCTGTCCGTACTTTTAATTGATGATACCCTGACCTCAGATCAATTTTTGAGAAAACTTTGGCTTGTGCGAGCTGCTCAAATAAATCATTTATCCGTGGCATCGGATATTTATTTTTGATGGTGACCATGTTGAGTGTTCAATAGTGTATACATAATCTTAGTGTCCCATCCTTTTTCTTGGCAAATAATACTGGTGAACCCCAAGGTGAGGAGCTGGCTCGTATAAATCCTTTGTCCAGTAATTCTTTTATTTGCTTCTTTAATTCCACCAACTCGGAGGGTGCCATCCTATAGGGTTTCTTGTAAATGGGGGTGGTTCCAGGTGCTAGTTCAATGCTGAACTCTATTTCCCGGTCTGGCGGCATGCCTGGTAGTTCTTCGGGAAATACGTCAGGGAACTCACATACCACTAGAACTTTCCTTAGCTCTGAAATGTCCACTTTGTTCAACTTTGGTTGTCGTGATATTGGTCTTTCTTGAGCTGCAACTTTTATTGTCTTCCCATGACGATGAGTGAGAATTATAGTCCGATTGAAGCAATCTATAAATCCTTTGTTGGTGGTTAACCAATCCATTCCTAGGATAACATCCAGTCCTTTATTTTCCAACACAATGAGGTTTGCCTGAAACTTTAGTCCTTCAAACTCAATAACCACACCTTGGCAGTAACTCTGAGTGATTTGCTTATTCCCGGGGGACTTGATGATCATGGATTTTTCCAAAGGAAGCATCGAAAAATCATGTTGCAAAGCAAAACTCTTTGAAATGAACGAGTGAGAAGCTCCAGAATCAAACAAAACCGTGGCGGGTATTGTGTTGACAGGGAACGTACCGAGTACGATATCCGGGGCATTCTATGCTTGCTCCTTGGTCACATGGTTCAAGTGACCCTTCTTGTGATTGTTATTCGGGTTGAAGTTGTTACGCTTGGGTGTTGAATTGTTTCCATTGTTGTTCGGTTTTGGGGCCGAGTTTCTTGGCTTTGGGCACTGTTTAGCATAGTGTCCTTCTTCTCCACAAGTGTAGCAAGTAACACCTGGGCGATATGTAAAATCCTTGTCCCTTGCATGAAAATTTTTGTTTGGGCATGGAACATTGGTTGTGGGTTTGTTCGCTCCAATCTTCTGAAGGTTAGTCTTGTTCCGGTTGTTGCGAGCATGAGTAGTCTTGTTCCTTTTCCGCTTGCGAAAATCCTCCAAGCTGCGGCGCTTATTTTCCAATGTAATGGCCTTGTCCACAAGAGTTTTCAAATTCGGAAATTTGTGTACGACCAGCTGGCATTTAAGTGCTGGTGCCAGACCGTCCAGAAATTTTTCCATCTTTTTGTTTTCAGTCATATGCTCCTCGTTGGCATAACGAGATAATAGAGTAAACTGACTATTGTACTCAGTTACTGTCATGCTCCTCTGTTTGAGGTCATCAAATTCTCTTTTCTTGATCTTCATAATGCTTCTGGGGATGTGCGCCCCATGAAAACCCTTCTTTAAATTCTTCCCAGGTGATATTATTTTCATTGGGGTGCATGTGTAGGAAATTCTCCCACCATGATGCGGCTGCTCCCGTGAGGTAGTGAGGTGCATAAAGTACCTTCTCACCGTCTGAACATTGTGCGATAATTAACTTCCTTTCAATGTCTCGAAGCCAATCACTGGCCTCAAGAGGTCTATCAGTGTGAGAGAACATTGGGGGACGTGTCTTTTGTAGCTCAGATAATTTGGAATGCTGCTGGTATGGTTGATAGTGATTTCCCATATTGATAACATGGTTCATCATTTCTTGATGCTGCTGGTGGCTTTGCTCATAAAGGCGGCATACTTGAGAAAATGCTGTTTCACTGCCTTGCTGACTTGACTGCCCCTGTGTGAAATTGTTACTTGTCTGGGTACCATAATTTTCTTCCGGCGGACTTGGCATGGAACGAGTCCATGGACGAGGCATATTCCACTCTGGGGTATTTTTGCAAAAATCATGAGAGAGAAAAAAACTGAGTGGCAAAATATAAATAATTTTACAAAGGCGGAATTTAAAAGAAACTCCAACATTTTTCAAGGAAATACTTGATTGCGCATGGAGAAGGACCGCTCAGTACATATCTTACACACAAGCTGTAATTATACAATACATCACTCAGGATGTGCGTACACATTCCTGACATGTTATTTAGGCTAGTGCACTTCTCCAAGTTCCTACATGATGCCCACACAGACTACTTCTCACCAAACCTATGTACATATAAACATATCATACAAGCTGGCACATCGCATGGCTGCTATGCGTACTCAGTCGGAGATGGTGAAAACTTCCTTTGGCCCGCCGAGGGCAAGACCCAGTGACGCTGGGGACTCAACCTCCTCCTCATTAATAGGCTCCAGGCGTGAAATACTAGTTTGAGGAACTAGTGCAGGCGCGGTAGGTGGTGCAACTCTGACTGGAGTAGGAGCAATGACTTGGTCAAACTCCTCAGTGGTAGGTAGGCGGCGTGCGGTGGCTAAGATGGCAGGTGTATAGGATGCTGAGGACGAGACGTATGTCAGTGGTGGTGCTGTATGGAGGAGCTCCCTCCTGTTGGCGGAACAACCCTGAATGAAGTCCATATGAGCAGCCACAAGGTCGTCCACGAGGTTATCGAAAGCTGCCTCAAGGGCCTTGAGATACTCAACCAACATCTCAATAGCCTCATCTCTCTCTCCTCTAGGGGAAGCGAATGCATAGTGACAAGTGTATGGCACGTGGCATGGGAGGTAGCGGTAGCGATGAGTCTTCATCGAAGGGAGCACATCCCGGAGACGAGCTATCGCCTCACGGGTGGCCATCTGCATGGCATGCCTCTCCGTAGGCATGTCCCTTCCTACAAATCGGAAGCGGCGTGTCTCAGAACGTCCTCCCTTGAATTGCACCGAGGCCTGGTGCATAGATACGCTGTCGCCGAGCTTGTGCTGGTAGAGTGTGAACTCCGGACGAGCCGATGGCCCGATCGCGACCTTGGTGATGGCGACGAGAAGCTTGATGAACCCTTCAGGTACATTGGCGAACACCTGAGACTCACTTATGAATAGTCAAGTAGACAAAAATTCCGAATAGTCAAGTCATAAATTTATGATGAGTAATAGAAAATTGCTACGTTTGCAAAATGCTAAAAATAGCACTTATTACGCTAATAACTGATTAGCGATCACACCTAGTGGCTTCCTACAGTCAGCCTGGCTCTGATACCAAGTTTGTCACGACCGGTTTTCCAACAAAACATTTATTGAAAAGCCGATCCCTGCATTAACCAGTACAGAAGAATCCTTCTTACTGGTAGACAAATCCTTGATACAGAAATCCAGAAGTACTAAATATTATACAAGATTGAGATGAGGCTGCTCAACAATTTATTACAAGTGCGCCGATATTACACATAAAGGCGGATATGACACAACGGTATGGTGGCATAACTACTGACTCGTAATAAAAGTGGTGGTGGGTATGTCATAGTGAAGTGGGTGACATGACTCCTAAATCTTATAGCTCATCAAGCGTCGGAGTGAGGCTCAATGATTTTATTTGGGTAGCGGAAGCGTATATAATACAAGTGATTAACTCCAGAATCGCACGGGACTGACTGGGACTCCTCTAGGCGTCGGACTCGCTATCGAACTCTTCATCCATAAGATCGCCTTCGTCAACATCTGGCCAAATCAACAAGCCAGGTGAGTACTTTGAATGTACTCGCAAGACAGTTTGGACATAAGATATAACAAATGCAAACATGATGCACACGAGCAGATTGGAAATGCGCAATCTGATAATAAATTTGCACTGCACGATAAATAAAAGGAAGTTAGGCGGTAGTCCTCCTGAAATCCCAACGAAATAACTGAAGACCGATCGGGTGTATGAAGTGACGCCTCGAAAGGTAAAAGAAAAATCAATTAACATGCCACAGTCGGGCGTCAGGGCGACACCACAAAAGAGGGCTTATATGGAAAAGTAAATAACAGTGCGGGCCACAATCAAACGTCTAAGTGACATCTCGAAAAGGGCTTATAATGAAAGTAAATAACAAGGATGCCACAGTCGGACGTCTGAGCGACATCACATCAAGGGCTTATATCGAAAGTAAATAGCAAGAGTGCCACAGTCGGACCTCTGAGCGACATCACATAAAGGGCTTATATCGAAAGTAAATAGCAAGAGTGCCACAGTCGGACGTCTGAGCGACATCACGTAAAGGGCTTATATCGAAAGTAAATAACAAGAATGCCACAGTCGGACATCTGAGCGACATCACATAAAGGGCTTATAGTTCATCATTCGAATTCAAGTAGTTCATGAATTTAAACCATCACAAGGAAATACTCAGCGTATAATAATAAACTGGTTAGTCCGTTCACAGGAATAACGTTCAGCCGAGTTTACCACTCTCAGTTCCATGCTTATTCTCCGGAGACTGTCACTGAGACGGATACTGAGACAGACACGGAGACTGACACTGATATGTTGATCAAAGTCCTTGACCATGGACACGGTTATTCGGTTGGTTATGACTCTGCAGAGTTTGCACTGTTATTCCACAGCCAACAGATTTCAGTAGTCACGAAGGACTAGTTCCGTTTACGGTATTTTAGAAGAAACACATTTGACCAGTACACACCCATTCCACATTCTGCTGCCAGGGGTCACCCTAGGCAACGTTCAAGAAAAACTTTGAGACGGGGAGGCTACAACCTCGAATAGCATGGGATCAAATTTATATTTGCGCGCTCTAAGGGGTGCCCCCCTCTTGGTCCCAACCGAAAACACCCATGCCCCCTGACCGGATGACGGGCTTTAATCCAGGGCCATGGAACCCTCATCACGGCCCCTCTATTTGGTGTGTACAAGGAGAGAGGTTTGCAACTTACTAAACCGCATTCTTTGCAGAAAGCATGTGGAGGCACGGACGGGGATGAACGAGAACATAACTTGTTCCACGTTAACACTGGAGTTACGCGGTTGACGTAAGACTGGCATGCTTCAACAATACCAGCTTACAACCTATCATGCCACCACATGATCAGGTTATCTTATCATCATATGAACATATCAACTTCGAAGCTCACTTGTAGCTTGCCTTGCATGCAATATAACATTCACAATATGCTTATATAAACATTCCATGAGAAAACTACTCAAGCAAACATGCAAAACACTCATCATATCAAAGGTTCAAACATGCTTGCCTGGTTCGGAGTAGTCGGAGTCAAGCTCGGCGAAGTTCGCGGTTCCGTCACCTCCTCCGGTATCTACGGTATAAAGAAATCGCATACTA
Organism: Triticum urartu; assembly: GCF_003073215.2. Classification (NCBI taxonomy): domain Eukaryota; kingdom Viridiplantae; phylum Streptophyta; class Magnoliopsida; order Poales; family Poaceae; genus Triticum; species Triticum urartu. The sequence continues at coordinate 82,924,294 of NC_053023.1, forward strand.
ATGTAAATACCGTGTGTGCATAAAAAATGTTCCAATTTTTTTTCAAATAAACATGATAAAAAACTAGTAGAAAATAAAGATGACAGAAAAAGAATCAATTCAAAATCATCTTTTGTTAAAAAGTTATAAGGGTTTTATTCTAGGGATTCATCTGTAATGAAATAGAAAGTTTCCAGGGGTTAGTTTATAAAATAGAAAACATTTCGGTTAGCAATACGCCAACTCAATGGGAAAGCGTACTTTGCCCGAAGGCGTTTTTCCAGGAAAACGGTTCGAATAGAAAAGGAGAGGCTGACGAGGGAGTCCCACCCGTCAGGTTTAAATTTTGAAACGGAGCCCGCCGGCGTCCGAAGGCCGCGGTGGTCGCCGGCGTCGATCCACGGCGAGGTAGGGGGAAAGGGGGGGTACCTACGTGTTCAGGGGGCTCTTCCGCACCCGAGGGTGGTGGAGTTGGTCGACGGCGAGCACCACGTCGACGGCGGCTTCTACTCCGGCGGACGGTGGTTCGGGCGGTGGTGGATCTCGCCGGGGAGGGCTGTAGCTGTCAAATTGAGGCTCGGGTTAGAGGAGTGGGTGCACTAGGAGGCGACTGGCACGGTCTGAGAGGCGGGGGGGGTCTCACTAGAGGGAATCGTGCCGGAGCCCGAAGCGGATCGGGGCGGCCGGAGTCGGGGAAGAAGGCCTCCCCGAGGTCTTCCTAGTGGCTAGGCGGGGCTCTGGTGAGGTGGAGGTGTGGTGCAGCGTCGAAGGTGAGCTCGAGGGCTCATTTTATAGCCGATCCGAGGCGGTTGCCGTGAACGGGATAACTCCGGTGGTGATTACGGCGAGGCAGTGGCCGAACGGGGGTTTTAGGCGATTGGGCATCAACGTGATGGTCTACTGGTTCCATCCAGAGGCTAAACTGGTCAAGACTTGGGCAACACTCCACGTTCTCGACGGAACGGCTCACAGGCATGTCGGCGGCAGAGAGCGCGCTCTGCACTTCTCTGGCCACGGTGACGGTGCTGCAGCGTGCACAGGAAAGGAGACGGCCACGCGGAGGCCTCTGGTGGTGTGGGCGGTGCCAGACGGCGCTACACTGCAGGGCTAGCCCCTGTTGGCCGCCACGGGTGGCTTTGCCACCGCGGAAGATGCCGGCGTTGGCGGGACACGTCGCCACCGACGCTTGTGCCCGTCCAAACAACCGTGCGGTGCTCTGGATAAGGAGGGGGAACAGGGAGCAAGGTGCCACTGCAGTTACTGGCGAGATCGACGTCGTGCTCTGAAAAAACGACGCTGTCGACTGAACCCAACACTGAAACTCTGAATTTGTCTGAATTTGAACAGCAACAGTGCATGCCAACTGTTCGATGAAATGATTTTGGCATGTGGGAAAATTTTCTGGAGCTGATCTTTGGTGAGGTGGACTCTTGATGTATCTGGAGGCTGCCTGAATTATCTCAGATTTTAGGAAGAGAAAACAATGAATTTCACCAAAAATGGCAAATCTGGTCCAAACTTGCAGTGGGCAAATTTTGAAAAATTTGAATTGTGGACCAGTGGCTCTTGATGGATCTTGGTTGAGGGTGCTAAGGACTAGTCAGAGGAGTTTAATTGGAGTCAAAACTCAAAGGGAAAATGGCAGTTCCTTTGTAAACCACCAAAGTCCAAATAAATGACAGAAAATGATTTTGTGGGAAAAATAAACAGAAATAAAATTAAAAAGGGTTGAGACTTGCTGGAATAGGGTGCTAGGCTTGAGTCAAAGTAGGGAGATGAGTTTGGAAGAAAATTTTCTTCAAAGGCCATGGCAAGAGGACATTTTTTCTTGAAATAGGAAGAATAAATCCAAAAGTTTTAATGGAATTCTTTTTAATGAAAAGTATTGCAAAGACCTTCCAATGTTATTTGGGTTGAGCTAACAGGCCACCGCGGAAGATGCCGGCGTTGGCGGGACACGTCGCCACCGACGCTTGTGCCCGTCCAAACAACCGTGCGGTGCTCTGGATAAGGAGGGGGAACAGGGAGCAAGGTGCCACTGCAGTTACTGGCGAGATCGACGTCGTGCTCTGAAAAAACGACGCTGTCGACTGAACCCAACACTGAAACTCTGAATTTGTCTGAATTTGAACAGCAACAGTGCATGCCAACTGTTCGATGAAATGATTTTGGCATGTGGGAAAATTTTCTGGAGCTGATCTTTGGTGAGGTGGACTCTTGATGTATCTGGAGGCTGCCTGAATTATCTCAGATTTTAGGAAGAGAAAACAATGAATTTCACCAAAAATGGCAAATCTGGTCCAAACTTGCAGTGGGCAAATTTTGAAAAATTTGAATTGTGGACCAGTGGCTCTTGATGGATCTTGGTTGAGGGTGCTAAGGACTAGTCAGAGGAGTTTAATTGGAGTCAAAACTCAAAGGGAAAATGGCAGTTCCTTTGTAAACCACCAAAGTCCAAATAAATGACAGAAAATGATTTTGTGGGAAAAATAAACAGAAATAAAATTAAAAAGGGTTGAGACTTGCTGGAATAGGGTGCTAGGCTTGAGTCAAAGTAGGGAGATGAGTTTGGAAGAAAATTTTCTTCAAAGGCCATGGCAAGAGGACATTTTTTCTTGAAATAGGAAGAATAAATCCAAAAGTTTTAATGGAATTCTTTTTAATGAAAAGTATTGCAAAGACCTTCCAATGTTATTTGGGTTGAGCTAACAAAAGATGAAAAAAATCCTTTAATGCCAAAATTTAAGTTTGAGAAGAACCCCAAAAATATTTGCCATAAAAAATTTGAGAAGGAGAGGTTTTAAGAAAAATTTCAATAACCCCTAGAGAACAAAATATTTGATAAAACCAAATCAAAATTTTTGGAGTGTCACATAGTGTCGCGCCAAGGGAGGATGAGTCCTCCTCCCAGTAGGAGTAGGATTCCTCCTTTCCTAGTCCTACTAGCTAGGAGGATAAGGGGAAGGAAGGAAGGGAGAGGAAGAGGAGAAGGAAAGGGGGGCGCGCCCCCCACCCTAGTCTAATTCGGACTCCCTATAGGGAGGGGGTGCGGCTTCCCCTTGTGGGCTGCCTCCCCTCTTCCCTATGGCCCATGAAGGCCCAACTTTCCCCAGGGAGGGGGGGGTCCGGTAACCCTCCGGCACTCCAGTTTTCTCCGAAATCACCCGGAACACTTCTGGTGTCCGAATATAGCTGTCCAATATATCAATCTTTATGTCTCGGCCATTTTGAGACTCCTCATCGTGTCCGTGATCAAATTCGGGACTCTGAACTACCTTCGGTACATCAAAACACATAAACTCATAATACCTATCGTCATCGAACGTTAAGCGTGCGGACCCTACGGGTTCGAGAACTATGTAGACATGACCGAGACACGTCTCAGGTCAATAACCAATAGCGGAACCTGGATGTTCATATTGTCTCCCATATATTCTACGAAAATCTTTATCGGTCAAACCGCATAACGATATACGTTGTTCCCTTTGTCATCGGTATGTTACTTGCCCGAGATTCGATCGTCGGTATCTCAATACCTAGTTCAATCTCATTACCGGCAAGTCTCTTTACTCATTCCGTAATGCATCATCCCACAACTAACTCATTAGTCATATTGCTTGCAAGGCTTATAGTGATGTGCATTACTGAGAGGGCCCAGATATACCTCTCCGATACCCGGAGTGACAAATCCTAATCTCGATCTATGCCAACTCAACAAACACCATCGGAGACACCTGTAGAGCATCTTTATAGTCACCCAGTTACGTTGTGATGTTTGATAGCACACTAAGTGTTCCTATGGTATTCGGGAGTTGCATGATCTCATAGTCATAGGAACATGTATAAGTTATGGAGAAAGCAATAGCAACAAACTAAACTATCATCGTGCTAAGCTAACGGATGGTCAAGTCAATCACATCATTCTATAATGATGTGATCCCGTTAATCAAATGACAACTCATGTCTACGGTTAGGAAACATAACCATCATTGATTCAACGAGCTAGTCAAGTAGAGGCATACTAGTGACACTCTATTTGTCTATGTATTCACACATGTACTAAGTTTCCAGCTAATACAATTCTAGCATGAATAATAAACATTTATCATGATATAAGGAAATATAAATAACAGCTTTATTATTGCCTCTAGGGCATATTTCCTTCACACGAAGCAACATATCTCAAGCAATGACGAAGTCTAACTCTCTTCCAATGCATCGGCATGTCATACAAGAACAATTCATGCACATCAAATAAAGGCCAATGCATAGCATAAGAAGTTTCTTGCAATTTTATCGTGTTGGAAACATAGAGAGGCGGAGATGTAGTTCCTCTCTCATAATAATTGCAAGTAGGAGCAGCAAGCACATGCATATTATATTCATCAAAATTATCATGTGCAATGGTAAAAGGCCACCCATCAATATAATCCTTAATAAGTGCAAACTTCTCCGATATAGTGTAGTTTGGAGAATTCAAAAAGATGATAGGACTATCATGTGTGGGTGCAATAGAAACAATTTCATGTTTAACATAAGGAACAATAGCAAGTTCATCTCCATAAGCATCTTGGCCACAAGAATAGCAAGCATCAAGTTCATCAAAAAGGGATATTTTAAATGAATCAACGGGATCATACCAATTGTCATGGTATTCATCCTTCGGTAAGAACGAAGGGACATTAAATAATGTATGAGTTGGAGAGTTACTCTCATTAGAAGGTGAGCACGGGTAGCTAATCCGATCTTCCTCCTTTTGTTCTTCGCTCTCCTCATCATCTTTTTCATCCAATGAGCTCACGGTTTCATCAATTTCTTCTTCCATAGACTCCTGCAAAATATTAGTCTCTTCTCGGACAGCAAAGACTTTCTCAATAAATTCATCAATATCATAATTGTATTTATAATTCTCATAGCAATATTTAAGGACAGCCAAATTTTCAGGTCTATAAACTGAATCATCAAAATCTTCAAACTCTTTAAACAAAGATTCAGTTTCACAAGCACCCTTAAAAGCAACAAATTCTTCTATTCGTTCCACATCATAGTAATCATATATACCATTAGTATAAGAATCTAAGGTTTCATTATCATTAAATTTCCATGAAAAGGGGAGGTGTGGAGCCTTCATCCTAGAGCAACAAGTATAATCATATCTCAAGCATAGTTGCCGAGCATACCAATGCAACATATAAATTTGATCCCATAATAGTTTCCCTTTTTGAGTCAAGCAATAATCCCTAAAGTATTCACGTTGATCCAACGTATCTCCCATTATATAATTGAATGAGGTTTTCTTAGGATTATTGAAGTAGTGCATAATATCTTTCACATAATGAGCATCGAGGGGTTTAGGAGGTTCCCCATCTCCATGAGTAGCAAGTAAACCTATTTTTTTTTGGTATTTCGTGTTCCATATCCATAACTAAAGATAGAGAACAACTTAGAATAGCAAATAAAATCCACTTAATGATAAGGCAAACAAGCACACACGAGAATATTCACCACACGCTATTGCTCCCCGGCAACGGCGCCAGAAAAAGGTCTTGATAACCCACAAGTATAGGGGATAAATTGTAGCTTCTTTCTATAAGTAAGAGTTTCGAACCCAACGAGGAGCTAAAGGTAGAACAAATATTCCCTCAAGTTCTATCGATCACCGATACAACTCTACGCATGCTTTTACGTTCGCTTTACCTAGAACAAGTATGAAACTAGAAGTACTTTGTAGGTGTGATAGGATAGGTTTGCAAGATAATAAAGAGCACGTAAATAAAAGCTAGACCGATAATAAAGACACAACTAAGTTAGTTTCGGTAGAGAGCTTTTTGTCACGACAAAGTTATTTGTCTCTAGGCAATTGATAACTAGACCGGTAATCATTATTGCAGTTTTATTTGAGGGAGAGGCATAAGCTAACATACTTTCTCTTCTTGGATCATATGCACTTATGATTGGAACTATAGCAAGCATATGCAACTACTAAAGATCATTAATGTAAAACCCAACCATAGCATTATAAGGCATCAAGTCCTCTTTACTCCCATACGCAAACAACCTACTTACTCGGGTCTGTGCTTCTGTCACTCACGCCACCCACCATAAGCAAATCATGAACATATTGCAAACCCTACAGAGGGGATCCCTCACGCTTGCGCGACACGGAGAGCACCATAGGACAGCACCAATGATAAAACATGTAACTCAAACCAATCATGATCATCAATTAACCCATAGGACAAAACAGATCTACTCAAACATCATAGGATAGCCTTACATCATTAGGAAATAACATATAGCATTGAGCACCATGTTTATATAGATATTACAACGGGTAAAGAGGGGTTACATTGCTGCACAGAGGAGGGAAGAGTTGGTGATGATGGCGGTGAAGTTGTTGGTGTAGATCGTTTTCGCGATGATGGCCCCGGCGGCGTTCCGGCGCCACCGGGAGAGAGGGGGGAGAGCCCCGCTTCTTCTCTTCCTTGACCTTCCCCCTAGATGGGAGAAGGGTTTCCCCTCTGGTCCATGGCCTCCATGGTGGCGGAGGGGCGAGAGCCCCTCCGAGATTAGATCTCTCTCTCTCTGTTTCCTTCTGTTTCTGCGCTCCCCGATTCTGCCCTTTCACTGTTTCTTAAATTCCCGGAGATCCATAACTCCGATTGGGCTGAAATTTTGACACGATTTTTATCTGGACATTGGCTTTCTTGTGGCGAAAGAAGGGCACCAACTGCCTTACGGAGTGGCCACGAGGGCCCAGGGCGCCCCCTACCCCCTGGGGCGCGCCCCTCACCCTCTTGGGCCCCTCGGGCATCCTCTCGCATTGATTCCACTTCCCAAAATTCACATATATTCAAAAAATTCTCCGTAAGTTTTTATCCCGTTTGGACTCCGTTTGATATGGATTTTCTGCGAAACAAAAAACATGCAACAAACAGGAACTGGCACTAGGCACTGGATCAATATGTTAGTCCCAAAAATAGTATAAAAAGTTGCCAATAGTATGTAAAAGTTGTAGAATATTGGCAAGGAAGAATCAAAATTATAGATACGATGGAGACATATCATAGCCCCTAAACCAGGTGTCGGTGTCAAAACTGGCGGATCTCGGGTAGGGGGTCCCGAACTGTGCGCCTAAGGCGGATGGTAACAGGAGGCAGGGGATACGATGTTTACCCAGGTTCGGGCCCTCTTGATGGAGGTAATACCCTATGTCCTGCTTGATTGTTCTTGATGATACGCGTATTACAAGAGTTGATCTACCATGAGATCGTAGAGTCTAAAACCCTAGAAGCGAGCCTATGGTATGATTGTCTGTTGTCCTACGGACTAAACCCTCTGGTTTATATAGACACCGGAGGGGGCTAGGGTTACACAGAGTCGGTTACAAGGGAGGAGATCTACATATCCGTATTGCCAAGCTTGCCCTCCACGCCAAGGAGAGTCCCATCCGGACACGGGACAAAGTCTTCAATCCTGCATCTTCATAGTCCAACAGTCCGGCCAAAGGATATAGTCCGGTTGTCCATAGACCCCCTAATCCAGGACTCCCTCAGTAGCCCCTGAACCAGGCTTCAATGACGATGAGTCCGGTGCGCAGATTTGTCTTCGGCATTGCAAGGCGGGTTCCTCCTCCGAATACTCCATAGAAGATTTTGAACCCAAGGATAGTGTCTGGCTCTGCAAAACAATTTCCACATACCACCGTAGAGAGAATAATATTTCCACAAATCTAATCTGCTGACACGTTTTGACGGCACGACATCATGCCATGGCCCGGTCATTATTCGAACCATTTCTCTCAACCAGCACTGCACATATCGCGAGGCAGTTTTCTTGACACGTCTTGTCAAAGCAGAGATCGTGTCCCCCTTATTACGGGATTCTCATCAATACAGACGTGGGTAACCCAACCGCGCCATCAATTACGGCGCTTGGGGAATAAGCGATTTTACCAGGCAAGTGGGGAGGCGCATCACCTCTTCCGCCCCTATAAAGGGACAAGGATTCACCTTTTTTACCCACGCCTTCTTCCTCCTTACTTACCCATTCTCGCACACTCGAGCTCCAGCGCCCAAGTTCGCGTCTTTCTTCTCAAACCACTCCAAGCATGTCCGGAGCGTGAGGCAAGTAGATGGTCTCCTCCGTCACGGAGGAGAACATCACAAAGTTATGGGAAGCCGGATATCTGGCCGCGGATATTTGGCCGCGGATATCGCGCACCGGCTGCCAGATGCAGGGCAGATCATCCCTACGCCTGAACCCCATGAGAGGGTAGTTTTTCTTACCCACTTCGTCCGCGGACTGGGGTTTCCCCTCCACCCGTTTGTCTGCGGGCTCATGTTCTACTACGGGCTGGATTTTCATGATCTGGCCCCCAATTTCATCCTCAACATCTCGACATTTATCGTCGTGTGCGAGGCCTTGCTCCGCATTAGGCCCCACTTCGGCCTGTGGCTGAAAACCTTCAATGTTAAACCAAAGGTGGTGGTCGGCCAGCAAGCAGAGTGCGGAGGCGCCATGGTGGGCAAAATGCCTAACGTCACCTGGCTCAAAGGCTCCTATGTGGAGACCATAAAGGGGTGGCAATCAGGGTGGTTCTACATCACCGAGCCGCGCGACACCAACTGGGTGGCGGCCCCCAAATTTCGATCCGAAATCCCCACGCGGCTCACTTCCTGGAAAGAGAAGGGCCTGTCCTGGGGTTCCTTGGTAGAGCTGACCGGACTCCAGACCTGCATTAGGAACATGATGAGCAAGAAAATCAAGCTCTTCAACGTGGTCCAGGTCATGCTCTTCCGTCGGATTCTCCCGTGTCAATGACGGGCATTCAATTTGTGGGAGTTCGACTCAGCCAAGCACCAGACGCTACGAGACCTCTACGACACGATGCACAAGGACGTCTGGAGGGTGCTGTTCAAGGGCGACGAGGTACCTCCCTCCCTCACCGAGGACCGTGGACTCAGCGCAAAGCGCCATGCCAATCCGGTAAAGTTTTTGTATCTCATAGGGTATTTATTAGCCCCAGTTAAATGATGTGCGGGATCTAAGCTCCCATGCCATTAACAGGACTGGATAAAGACAACGGAGCAGCTCGATTACCCAGCCCCCCTGCCTGAAGATCCCGCAGATGCTCTCCTAACGGAGATGCTAGCTCCGGCACCTTACAAGGTGCCGGCGAAGAAGACCAAGAAGAAGGCCACGGGGACCCGAAAGGGTCTCCGGTGCAAGGTTGTATCGGACTCATCGTCCGATGACTCCAACGCGCACTCCTCCCACGAAAACGAGGAGGAGGAGGAAAGTTCTCCCCCCAGCCGGGGGAGACAAGAAAAGGAAGGCCGACCCAACCGGGGAGGCCGAAGGGTCCAAGAAGGGAAGGACCCTCCCTCCGGACTGCTCCACGACGGCCGCCTATAGCGGTGACGAGTGGCTACCCAGGGTCAAGCTCCTGGCGAAGTCGTAAGTATCCGGACACCATAGTAATTCGTGGTATGTTTTATTGCACTGCTTCTCCTCATGTCGAACATGATTATGCAGTCCGTCCCGAGCTCATCTCGACGTATCTTCGTCGAGCGGTTCATTGGACTCGTCGGATATGAACAGCGGTTCTCTTCTGACCACCTCCACCCCTCGCCGTACGGACAACGTCGAGGTGTTGTCTCGAAAGGCACCGAGCCGAGGGGAGGTGGTCCTGGGGGCGCCTCGAGGCGACCTCCCGGACCCTGGGCGCAAAGGGAGGAAAACTCCCACGGGCTCCGAGTTCGGTCCCCAGCCGAACACTACGCCAGAACCTTCGATGGTTCCGGACTCCGGCAGACGATCCCCCATTAAGGGGGGCAAGCCGCCCGTGCCGGTATCCTCTGTACATCCAGAGGCACCGGACAACTTGCTGGAAGCGCTTCGTGGCGCTTCCATTGACGAAGAGCACCGCACTATCATGAGTGCGGTGATCGAGAAAGTTTAGTTCACCAAAAACAGACTGACCGAAGCTTGCGCCAGCCTCCTAACAGGCTTTGAGGTAAGCAATCAAAATATAAGAAAATATTACCGCATAGATAGTAGCCCCTGATGCTCTATTCGGCGTTCGAGAAGAAAGGCCGAATAGAGGATCAAATGATGACTCAGGAGTCTTAATCAGAATATGTCTATGTGTATGTGCAGGCTTCACTACTGGCCGCTGCCGCACGTACTGCGGAGGTCTTTGCACTGAAGTAGGACCTGGAGCGGTCCGAGAATGAGCTCGGCCTTACCATGAGGCAACTCGAGGAGAGCAAAGGTAAGCAATACATTGTCTACGCTTTAAAAAGAAGTTCGGTTGTAAAGTAATAGGATCATCATGAATTTGCCAGGGTCCACGACCGAGGTGGCGACCCTGAAGAAGGCGCTGTCCGAGGCCAAAAACAAAGCGGCCAAGGAGCGCCTTGAGCGGGAAAAGCAAGAAGCCCGAGTAGGCGAGGTGTAGCAAGAGCTCGAGGCTCTCGCCAAGAAACACGAGTCCTTAGAGCTTGACTCTAAGACGCGAGAGTCTGAGCTTGTGAAGGCGCTCGAAAGCGCCCGGAGCGCCAAGGCTGAAGCCCACAAGGCCCTCCAGGAGATTGATGCGGTGAAGAAGATAGCAGTGGATAAGGCATTCATTATGCAAAGCAAGCATGTGAAGGAAACTTTCCTTTTACTTACCCGAGTTCAGAGCTCTCCAGGAGCGTTCGCAGATCTTCCCCGCAGTGTACTGGATGCCGCGGAGTTTTACCGAGCTGAGGAGGGGAGCTCGATGGAGAAGTTGTTCTGGCCTCAGTATACTGGGACCGAACACCCAATGCCCTTGAGCGACCAGCTGAAGTGTAACGCCCTCGATGCGGCTATATCTCCCACGTGTCGAAGCACGACTTAGAGGCATAACCGCATTGAAAGCAATGTCGCAAGTGAGGTAATCTTCACACAACCCATGTAATACATAAGGGAAAGAGATACATAGTTGGCTTACAATCGCCACTTCACACAATTACAAGAATAAACATTACATCATCCAGATACACACATGGTCTGGCTACGGAACCAAAATAAAAGAAGACTACCCCAAATGCTACACAGATCCCCGATCGTCCCAACTGGGCTCCACTACTGATCAACTGGAAACGGAACAACATAACGAACACGATCTTCATCGAACTCCTCCTTGAGCTCAGGTTGCGTCATCTGCACGGTATCATCGGCACCTGCAAACTGGTTTTGGAAGTATCTGTGAGTCACAGGGACTCAGCAATCTCACACCCTCGCGATCAAGACTATTTAAGCTTATAGGTAGGGTAAAAGGTATGAGGTGGAGCTGCAGCAAGCGACTAGCATTTATGGTGGCTAACATACGCAAATGAGAGCGAGAAGAGAAGGCAAAAGCACGGTCGAACAACTATGATCAAGAAGTGATCCTAGAACAACCTACGTCAAGCATTACTCCAACACCATGTTCACTTCCCGGACTCCGCCGAGAAGAGACCATCACAGTTACACATGCGGTTGATGTATTTTAATTAAGGTCAACTTCAGGTTTTCTACAACCGGACATTAACAAATTCCCATCTGCCCATAACCGCGGGCACGGCTTTCGAAAGTTCATAACCCTGCAGGGGTGTCCCAACTTAGCCCATCACAAGCTCTCACGGTCAACGAAGAATATTCCTTCTCCCAAGACAATCCGATCAGGCTCGGCATCCAGGTTACAAGACATCCTCGACAATGGTAAAACAAGTCCAGCAACACCGCCCGAATGTGCCGACAAATCCTGATAGGAGCTGCACATATCTCGTTCTCAGGGCACACTCAGATGAGGCATCCTACGAGTAAAACCAACCCTCAAGTTGCCCCGAGGTGGCCCCGCAGTCTACTCGGTCGGACCAACACTCAGAGGAGCACTGGCCCAAGGGGGTTTAAATAAAGATGACCCTTGAGTCTGCAGAACCCAAGGGAAAGAAAAGGCTAGGTGGCAAATGGTAAAACCAAGGTTGGGCATTGCTGGAGGAGTTTTATTCAAGGCGAACTGTCAAGGGTTTCCCATTATAACCCAACCGCGTAAGGAACGCAAAATCTGGGAACATAACACCGATATGACGGAAACTAGGGCGGCAAGAGTGAAACAAAACACCAGGCATAAGGCCGAGCCTTCCACCCTTTACCAAGTATATAGATGCATTAATTAAATAAGAGATATTGTGATATCCCAACAAAATATCCATGTTCCAACAAGGAACAAACTCCAATCTTCACCTGCAACTAACAACGCTATAAGAGGGACTGAGCAAAGCGGTAACATAGCCAATCAATGGTTTGCTAGAACAAGGTGGGTTAGAGGCTTGGCTTAACAATATGGGAGGCATGAAAAGCAAGTGGTAGGTATCGCGGCATAGGCATAGCAAAAGAGCGAGCAACTAGCAAGCAAAGATAGAAGTGATTTCGAGGGTATGGTCATCTTGCCTGAGATCCCGTAAGAAAGAAGAATGAGTCCATGAAGAAGACAAACGGACGAAGATGAATGGATCCTCACAACTCCGAAACGACACCGAAGCTAACGAGAGAAACAACCCGGAAAGAAGCAAACAACATAGTAAAAAACCATCACATAACATGGCATGATGCACAATCAAGTATGATGCATGTCCGGTTTAGATAAGCATGGCATGGCAATATGCAACAAACAATACTACAAATTAAGTGGAGCTCAATATGCAACGAGTTGCATTATGACGAAACACCACATGACTTATTTAGTTCTCTCGGTTATGTACTCAACAATATTAAATGTTGATTAACATGGCAAGAGATGAAGCATAAAGAAATTATCTATTTAGGCAAGTTTAATGAGGCCGGAACGCCAAACAACTATTCCGGTAAAACCCCATATGTTTTTAGCAAATTAATGCAAACAACAATTTAAACATTCTTGATGTTGTTATCATGATGCGGATGACATTGCAAGTTTATGCAGGTTTTATGAAAATGTTAACAAAAGCATATTATGAATCATTTGTCATCGTGGCGGAAACGAAAGGGGGCCACGGCAATGATTCCTAAAGTGATGCCACGGCAACATTCCGGTTCTCGGTAACTCGATTGAGATACCGATGCGAAAGGAAAAGTGATGGGAGCGTGTCATGCAAGAAGATGGGGTGCTCTCGGATATCGGGTTCCCACATGTCGACGGCAAGGCAATGAGGAACTCGCAAAGACCAACTCGGACACGATGCAACCACGAGCATCTCAAACATCACACAACATTCGTTCACGGGCATCGTCTCGGTGGTTATACCTTCCAAGGAAGCATTCTCGAGCGGTTCGAGTTCGTAGAGGAAGTAGTTGTTCTCGTGACGGTAGTGAAAGTAGGGTACATGCCGACGGTAGAGGTACTCGCGACGGTAGTGGTAAACGTTTCTCGTCAAAATTACAGCGGCGGTAGTTGTACAGGGTTCGTAGTCGCCGGTAGAGGTACTTGGCATAGCGTTACAAGGTCGGTCTCGCTGGTCTTGATCTCGGCAGCGTAGTTGTACAAGCGCGACACCGGACTTGTCGAACCCAAACTTTTCGCTGGGGGAGGGGGGGGGGGGGGGGGGGGGGGGGGGGGGTACTTGGCGAATCCGCGTAGTCGTGCACGTTCCAACATCAAACTTGGAGGGGCACCGACGGCGCTGTACTTGGCGAATCCTGGACGGTCTTGGCGGCCTCCGGTGGAGGTGTTTTGTTCGTTTGACCTAGGAAAACAGCGGCAGCAGCAGGCATCGCAGGAGCCGACGGGAGCGGTCGCCTATGAACGACGGTGACAGCCGGAGATGCAGCAACAGAAGCAAAACAGCAGCAGCAGCGAAGAAAGCGACAGCGGCTGGAGCAGATCGGGCACAGGCGAGACAGAGGGAAACCAGGGGACATCAGCGTCGACCGGTGCTCCGGGAAGGTCGAGGATGCAGGGCGCGTAGACGGGGCTTGCTGGAGGACGACCGGCGACGAAGGTTGGCCGGGATGGTCGCCGGCGGCGTCGGCGCAGTGGCGAACTGGCGCAGTAGCGGAGGAGACGGCAGCGAGGCGCGCAGGAGAGGGAGCTGCTCGGCGGCGCTTGATTCCGGCGGGATCGAGGGAGGAGCGGGTGGCGGCCTCTGGGCACGCGGCTATGCAGGCTCCAGGCAGAGGAGACGGACGGCGGCGGCCTGCTGGTCGCCGGCAGGGGCGGCTGGAGTCGAGGAAGAAAGGAGGCCGAGGCGTGGGTGAGGGAGATGGACGCGGCCGGTGCGCGCGACGGTGGTGCACGGCGGCGGGGTTGCGTCACAGGGAACGAGAGGGAGATTCGGGCGTGGGTGATCGAGAGGGAGAAGGGAGGTCGAGCGCACGGGATGGGATCGAGTTCCTCCCTGACGGCGCTAGCAGGGAACGGGAGATGAGGAGGGGATCGGGACAGGGCGGCTAGGGTTGAGAAGGCAGGGGCCGGCTGGGCCTAAAGTAACAAATGGGCCAGAGGTTGAGGTTGGGAGGCCCAGGTGGCCAGAGGCCTGGCTGGGCTCTCTCTCCCTTATTTCCTTTTTTTAAAATTTTGTTTATATAAATAAACAATCAACAAAGGGGAAAATCCAGGGGGGTTTTGGTTAGGTATATGAGATATATAAATATATATATGGAACCCTGGATTTATGTAGGGTTTGAATAAATTGCTCTGGTTTTTTTAGAAGGTATAAAAATAATTAGAGTTTGAATTATTCTCAAACTTCAATCATTTTTGAACCTGACCAAAACAACGCCAAATGAGATGAAATTTGGCAGAGAGGTTGAAGGAAAGTTGTATGGTTTATAGGAAAAGAATGAACATTTATGGATGACAGAAAATGGCACTCGCAAAAATGAAAGGAATAAGAAGGACGAAGGCGGTGATGACACATGGGTAGATTTGAGAGAGATGGGAAGGGGTTGATACAAATGACAATAATAGAGTAAGACAACATCATGAAGAATGCAATGCACATGGTGATTATGATGAAATGCAAAATGGCAAGAGGCACGATGCAATGCAAACAATGATGACATGACGAAATGCAACAAACAAATAAAACACCCGGTGACAACGGAAAACATGGAAGACGTCTGAAGCGTCGGTCTCAGGGCATCACATGAAGCAATTGGTCCAGCTTCACAAGGCGGCCGAACAGGCCATGAAGGGTCTAATAGTCCGGATGTGGCCTGACGAGCCCCTGCCCGGCAGCTACTTCGGTCTGGTGAGGCGGCTTGTGGATGCCTGCCCATGACTTGAAGTCATAAAGCGGTCCATCTGCATCGAGGGTGCGCGCAGGGCTTTTGCCCGGGCGAAGGTGCACTGGGCGAAGCTGGACACCGTGAAGCTGGTGAAGGAGGGGTCACCGAAGGGAAAGGAGCATCGCAACCCTGAAATGTATTATGACAGTGTCCTGAAGGGTTCCCGTCTTGTGGCGGATGAATGTGCCAGAGATGTAATTTTTGAATGAACATGCTCATGTGATCCTGTAATGTGAAACGAGTTCATTTGCGCTATGCAACGCTTTTTAAATTTAAAATATTACCTTCTGTGCGGCCCTTTATAAAAGCTGAGAGTTGGCCAGTCGTCGGCTTTTGCCCCCATGTTACTAGTACTGGGGTGTTCGGGATAAACCTGAGCACTCTTTATCCCAATTTTGGGTCCTTCGAGGGAGGTGTTCAGCACAACGAACCAGGTAATCGGACTATAAGTCTTTATCACTCTCACTTAGCCATAGAAGTCTATAATTTTAAATTTTGGCGAAGCCCCTAGTATTCGGAAGACCGAATTTGGGGTGCTATACACACCTAAGTCGGGCAAGGCCGACTCCTCGCCCGAAGCGGAAAAAGTCTTTAAGGACTTGAGACCTCTCGAATAGCGACCAGCTCTCGCCTTATCATGACAGTCAGTTTTCAGCTTTCTCTACTGAGGTGCTCGTCTGGAAGAACCGGGACACAATCGTAGTAGTTCTCCAGCGCTACCTTAGCCGATATAGCGGAACGTAAGGTACCAAAGCATGGGAGCCGGGCAAACCCAACTATTGACCCAAGACATGATTCGGAGCTGATGCATATAATGCTATAAGTTCGGGGTGCCGCACTGTCAAAAGTGTTTGAACTTCTCACACCGTATTATGGGGTAAACGAAAGCCCCTGGCGTATTGACCGTACCAGAATGTACGGGCGCAAGTTCTCGTAAATGAACATATAAGAAAAAAGGGGTAAATAATGCAATAATAGACTAATGCTATGCATTGTTATTTAAATAATACGTCGAAGCATACTGATACAAGTAGTGCAATAAGCAGAAAATAGGACTATTTGACATGTCCTATCCAAGGGCAAGCTGCATATGGATAGTAGAAAGTGGGTATATCGGTTATTATTAGAGACCACCTGGGGGTTCCCGTGTACATCTTAGCTTCTTGCCTCCTTGGTTGTTCATTCCCGTAATGTGTCCGGCAATCGTACTGCTGGAAAGGGCTTCCAGAGAGTTAGGTCCTGAAAGAGAAAAAATGATAAAGGTATACAACCCCTAGGGCGGTTAAGCCACATTGCGGACGTGCCCTGATTGTGCCCCCGCCTATGTCCATGGTATTTTGAGTGCGTAATTATGTACACGCGAGATGGATTTCGTCGCTTGACTGGGACTGGGACGGGGGCCGAATTGCTAGGCGAGCTCTGAATGTGCCAGACGATCCTGCTGCAGTTTACTCCGGACTCGCTTGACGGTGTCCGGGGGCTGTATCGCCGAATTGGTGGTTTGCCTTAAAAGGTTGCTTTGTGCTTCTGCTGCGAGGGCCACAGTGTGCTCTTCCGTGCGGAGCGAGCGTTCTGTGTTTCCATTGACTGTTATGACCCCCCTAGGTCCTGGCATCTTGAGCTTAAGGTATGCGTAATGTGGTACCACATTGAACTTTGCAAATGTGGTTCGCCCGAGCAGTGCGTGATAGCCACCGCGGAACGGACGATATCGAAGATTAACTCCTCGCTTCGGAAGTTGTCCGGAGATCCGAAGACCACTTCCAGTGTGATTGAGCCCGTGCAATGGGCTTCTACACCCGGGATGACGCCCTTAAAGGTGGTTTTTGTGGGTTTGATCCTCGAGGGATCTATACCCATTTTGTGCATTGTATCCTGATAGAGCAGGTTCAGGCTGCTGCCGCCGTCCATAAGGACTCGAGTGAGGTGAAATCCGTCGATGATTGGGTCTAGGACCAATGCGGCGGATCCTCCATGATGGATACTAGTGGGGTGGTCCCTGCGATCGAAGGTGATCGGACAAGCGGACCATGGGTTGAACTTTGGGGCGACGGGCTCTATCGCATAGACGTCCCTTAGTGCACGCTTCCGTTCCCTCTTGGGAATGTGGGTTGCGTATATCATGTTCACCGTCTTCACTTGTGGGGGGAACCTCTTCTGTCCTCCCGAGTTCGGCGGCCGGGGCTCTTCCTCGTCATTACTATGCAACCCCTTGTCCTTGTTTTCAGCATTTAACTTGCCGGCCTGCTTGAACACCCAGCATTCTCTGTTGGTGTGATTGCCTGGCTTATCGGGGGTGCCGTGGATTTGACACGAGCGATCGAGTATGCGATCCAAGCTGGACGGGCCCGGAGTACTTCTTTTGAATGGCTTTTTCCGCTGACCGGATTGCCGTTGTTTCGGCGCTTTTGTCTGTTACAACGTGGTCTACCGTTGGCATCTTTGGTATCCGAAGTGCCCGGATTCCTTGATGTGTTGTTGCTGCGAGCCAGCCAGCTATCTTCACCCGCGCAAAAGCGGGTCATGGGTGTTGTGAGGGCTGCCATAGACTTCGGCTTCTCCTGGCCGAGGTGCCGGGCGAGCCACTCATCACGGATGTTATGCTTGAATGCTGCTAAGGCCTCTGCATCCGGACAGTCAACAATTTGGTTTTTCTTAGTTAGGAACCGTGTCCAGAATTTCCTGGCCGATTCCCCTGGCTGCTGAGTTATATGGCTCAAGTCATCAACATCCGGTGGTCGCACATAAGTGCCCTGGAAGTTGTCAAGGAATGCGTCTTCCAAATCCTCCCAACTGCCGACGGAGTCTGCTGGCAAGCTATTCAGCCAATGTCGAGCTAGTCCTTTGAGTTTTAGTGGGAGGTACTTGATGGCATGTAGATCATCGCCGTGAGCCATGTAGATGTGAAGGAGGAAATCCTCAATCCATACAGCGGGATCTATTGTACCATCATACGATTCGATATTTACGGGTTTGAAACCCTTCGGGAATTCGTGATCCATAACTTCATCAGTGAAGCATAGGGGGTGTGCGCCGCCTCTATGTTGGGCTATATCACGACGCAGTTCATATGAGTCTTGTCTGCTGTATTCGGCCCGGCCGGATTTACCTTTAGTGTATCCGGCGCGACGGTCATCGTCCCGCGTTGGTGCGCGCCCCCGTCATCCGTATATCGACCTTGCATGTTTTGCCCTGTTGTCCAATACGTCTCGCAGGTTGTGTGTTGCCCCGGGCCTTGGTATTTTTTGTTTGAGTGGCGGCGGGGTGCAGGCTGAACATCGGGCTAAAACGCCTCTCTAGCTCGGCCACGAGGTGGCCGGTCAGCCGCATCGTACACTGGTGATGTGGGTTTCAATGCTTCCTCCTCGAGGTGAGGTAGCAACATGTGCTTTGGGTAACTCTTGGAGGGGCGCTCGAGTTCGTATTCCTCGGCCACAAGGACTTCAGTCCATCTGTCTGCTAGCAAGTCTTGATCAGCTTGAAGCTGTTGTTGCTTTTTCTTCAGGCTATTTGCTGTGGCCATAAGCCGGCGCTTGGAGCGCTCCTGCTCGACGGGATCCTCAGGTACGATAAATTCTTCGTCGCTAAGGCTCACCTCGTCTTCGGAGAGAGGCATGTAATTGTCCTCCTCCGATTTTCCATCTGCTGCCTGCTCTGGAGGGCTAGCTTGTTCACCTTCCCGCTCTACATTGTGCTGGAGGGGACTGTGGTTGTCTTCGGCACTATCCGGAGTGTTATTGTCTCTTGTGCCGGTATCACTACTTTTGCTGTGGCGGGACTTAGAGCGGGGCCGCTGACGTCGGCGCTTGGGTTGCTTCTTGGAGGGGTCATCCTCCGCTGTCTCATCGCCATTGCCTTCTTTGGGGGTGTCCACCATGTATAATCATATGATGAGGTGGTGGTCCAGCACCCTGTGGGCGGTGGTTCCTGTTCGTCTCGTGCGTCATCGTCCATACCGTCGATGTCTTCGGAGTCGAAGTCGAGCATGTCGGTTAAATCGTCGATAGTGGCTACTAAGTGGGTGGTGGGTGGGCAGCGAATTTCTTCGTCGTCCGCATCCCATTCTAGCCAGACATAGTTCGGCCAAGGTTCTCCTGACAAGGAGAGAGACCTTAATGAATTTAGCACATCGCCGAAAGGCGAGTGCTGAAAGATATCCACGGAGGTGAACTCCATGATCGGTGCCCAATCGGATTCGATGGGCACGGATGCAGGCGGCTTGGAGTCCGTGGCCGGAGACGAATCCCGTGGTTCGGCGACACGGCTCTCGTAAGGGGCGAAGTCAGTATCCGGCTCCATCGCCACTGAGAGTGCGGCCTCCATGGCGGGGTCTATCCCTCCGTCCTCGGATGGCGCAATTTGCTCCGGATTGAAGGCCAGAGTAGTTGCAGATGCAATCTCCCGAACACTGTCCGATGGCAGAGTTACGTCATGCTCGTCGTGATTGTGCGACGCACCTAACGTGGGCTCGAATCCGTCGAAGATCAAGTCTCCGCGGATGTCGGCAGTGTAGTTTAGGTTTCCGAAACTGACCTGATGGCCAGGGGCGTAGCTCTCGATCTGCTCCAGATGGCCAAGCGAATTGGCCCGCAGTGCAAAGCCACCGAATACGAAGATCTGTCCGGGGAGGAAAACCTCACCCTGGACTGCATCGTTACTGATGATCGAAGGGGCCATCAAGCCTTACGGTGATGGCACAGTGGAACTCTCAATGAAAGCACCAATGTCGGTGTCAAAACCGGTGGATCTCGGGTAGGGGGTCCCGAACTGTGCGTCTAAGGCGGATGGTAACAGGAGGCAGGGGACATGATGTTTACCCGGGTTTGGGCCCTCTTGATGGAGGTAATACCCTACGTCCTACTTGATTGTTCTTGATGATACGAGTATTACAAGAGTTGATCTACCACGAGATCGTAGAGGCTAAAACCCTAGAAACTAGCCTATGGTATGATTGTCTGTTGTCCTACGGACTAAACCCTCCGGTTTATATAGACACCAGAGGGGGCTAGGGTTACACAGAGTCGGTTACAAGGGAGGAGATCTATATATCTGTATTGCCAAGCTTGCCCTCCACGCCAAGGAGAGTCCCATCCGGACACGGGACGAAGTCTTCAATCCTGCATCTTCATAGTCCAACAGTCCGGCCAAAGGATATAGCCCGGCTGTCCGGAGACCCCCTAATCCAGGACTCCCTCACCAGGCTTCAATGACGATGTGTCCGGGGTGCAGATTGTCTTCGGCATTGCAAGGCGGGTTCCTCCTCTGAATACTCCAAAGTAGCTGAACAGAAGAACTATATCTGGCTCCGTATAACAGTTACAACCCCGAACCACAAGGGTGAAATACTTAAGCAAAACAAGTCATGTCCACTAACATCTTTTTCGGTGAGACATTATGTTCTGGCCTTATTACTATTCTGAACCGTTTTGAGGCCTCCCGCTCCGTGCCTCGAGGCATGGCCTCTATTGACACGTCTTGTAAAAACAGAGATCGTGTCCCCTTATTGTGGGATCCTCATCAATACGGATTTGGGTAATCCAACCATGTCGTTTGCACGACCCCTTGGGAATAGGCGAGTTTTAAGGCTCGTGGGGGGCGCTTGATATTAACTACCTTTATAAGAGGATAAGAATCCATCTTTTTACCCCACACCTTCTTCCTCCTCTGCCCATCCGCCCTCGAGATCTAGCGCCCAAGTTTCAATCATTTTCGTCCCTAGCAAACAGTCAAGCCAAGTTCAGATCTGGTGCACAAGGCAAGTGGATGGCCTCCTGATACGTCTCCAACGTATCTATAATTTTTTATTGTTCCATGCTATTATATTATCCATCTAGGATATTTTATATGCATTTATATGATATTTTATATGATTTTTGGGACTAACCCATTAACCTAGAGTCCAGTGCCAGTTTCTGTTTTTTCCTTGTTTTTGAGTATCATAGAAAAGGAAAACCAAACGGAGTCCAATTGACCTGAAATTTCACGGAGATCATTTTTGGACCAGAAGAAGCCCACGGAGTACCAGAGATGGGCCAGAAGAGTCCCGAGGCCACCACGAGGGTGGGGGTGCGCCCTACCCCCTAGGCGCGCCCCCTACCTCGTGGCCGCCTCGGGGACCCCCCTGACTTGTTCCCGACTCCAACACCTCTTATATATACTCAAACTTCCAGAAAGAAACCTAGATCGTGAGTTCCGCCGCCGCAAGCCTCTGTAGCCACCAAAAACCAATCTAGACCCGTTCCGGCACCCTGCCGGAGGGGGAATCCCTCTTCGATGGCCATCTTCATCATCCCAACGCTCTCCATGATGAGGAGGGAGTAGTTCACTGAGGGAGTCCTGGATTAGGGGGTCTCCGGACAGCCGGACTATATCCTTTGGCCGGACTGTTGGACTATGAAGATACAAGATTTAAGACTTCGTCCCGTGTCCGGATGTGACTCTACTTGGCGTGGAAGGCAAGCTAGGCAATACGGATATGGATATCTCCTCCTTTGTAACCGACCTTGTGTAACCCTAGCCTCCTCCGGTGTCTATATAAACCGGAGGGTTTTAGTCCGTAGGACAACATACAATCATACCATAGGCTAGCTTCTAGGGTTTAGCCTCTCTGATCTCGTGGTAGATCAACTCTTGTAATACTCATATCATCAAGAACAATCAAGCAGGACGTAGGGTATTACCTCCATCGAGAGGGCCCGAACCTAGGTAAAACATCGTGTCCCCTGCCTCCTGTTACCATTCGCCTTAGATGCACAGTTCGGGACCCCCTGCCCGAGATCCGCCGGTTTTGACACCGACATTGGTGCTTTCATTGAGAGTTCCACTGTGTCATCACCATAAGGCTCGATGGTCCTTCAATCATCGCTAGCGATGCATTCTAGGGTGAGGCTTTCCTCCCCGGACAGATCTTCATATTCGGCGGCTTTGCACTGCGGGCCAATTCGCTTGGCCATCTGGAGCAGATTGAGAGCTACGCCCCTGGCCACCAGGTCAGATTTGGAAACTTGAACTACACAGCCGACATCCGCGGAGACTTGATCTTCGACGTATTCGAGCCCATGTCGGACGCCCCGTACAGTCTTGATGAGCATGACGTAACTCTGCCGTCGGACGGTATTCAAGAGATCGCATCCGCAACTACTCCATCCATCAATTCGGAGGAAGTCGCGCCATTCGAGAGCGGAGGGATGGACCCCGCCATGGAGGCTGCACTCTCAGTGGCGATAGAGCCGGATACTGACCCGGATACTGACTTCACCCCTTATGAGAGCTGTGTTGCCGAACCACTGGATTCATCTTCGGTCGCGGACTCCGAGCCGCTCGTATCCACGCCCGTCAAGTCCGACTGGGCGCCGATCATGGAGTTCACCTCTGCGGATATCTTTCAGCACTCACCTTTTGGAGATGTGCTAAATTCATTAAGGTCTCTCTCCCTGTCAGGAGAACCTTGGCCGAACTATGTCCGGCTAGAATGGGATGTGGACGACGAAGAAATTCGCCGCCCACCCACCACCCACTTAGTAGCCACTGTCGACGACTTAACCGACATGCTCGACTTCGGCTCTGAGGACTTCGACGGTATGGACGACGAAGCCGGAGACGAACCGGAACCACCGCCCACAGGGCGCTGGACCGCTACTTCATCACATGACGTGTACATGGTGGACACCCCCAACGAAGCCAATGGCGACGAGAAAGCGGAGGATGACCCCTCCAAGAAGCAACCCAAGCGCCGACGTCTGCAGTGCCGCCCTAAGTCCCGCCATAGCAAAAACAGCGATAACAATAGTCCACACGACTCCGGAAAATACGACAATTGCACCACCCCGGTGGCAGAAACGATCAAGATGCAAGCAGCAAACTGATACGTCTCCAACGTATCTATAATTTTTGATTGCTCCATGCTGTATTATCTACTGTTTTGGGCAATATTGGGCTTTATTTTCCACTTCTATATTATTTTTGGGACTAACCTATTAACCGGAGGCCCAGCCCAGATTTGCTGTTTTATGCCTATTTCAGTGTTTCGAGGAAAAGGAATATCAAACGGAGTCAAAACGGAACGAAATCAACTGGAGAAGTCATTTTTGGAAGGAAACCTACCGGATAGACTTGGACCCTATGTCAGAGATGAAGGAGGTGCTCACGAGGGTAGGGGCACGCCCCCCTGCCTCGTGCCCCCCCCCTTCGGTCCACCGACATACCCCTTGTACCCATATATACCTACGTATCGTAAAACTTCTAGAGAGCACAATAGATCGGGAGTTCTGCCGCCAAAAGCCTCCGTAGCCACCAAAAGCCAATCTAGACCCGTTCCGGCACCCTGCCGGAGGGGGCAATCCTTCTCCGGTGGCCATCTTCATCATCCCGGTGCTTTCCATGATGAGGAGGGAGTAGTTCTCCCTCGGGCTGAGGGTATGTACCAGTAGCTATGTGTTTGATCTCTCTCTCTCTCTCTCGTGTTCTTGAGGTGATACGATCTTGATGTATCGCGAGCTTTGCTATTATAGTTGGATCCTATGTTTCTCCTCCCTCTCTTCTCTCTTGTAATGAATTGAGTTTCCCCTTTGAAGTAATCTTATCGGATTGAGTCTTTAAAGATTTGAGAACACTTGATGTATGTCTTGCCGTGCGTATCTGTGGTGACAATGGGATACCACGTGATTCACTTGATGTATGTTTTGGTGATCAACTTGCGGGTTCCGCCCATGAACCTATGCATAGGGGTTGGCACACGTTTTTGTTGTGATTCTCCGGTAGAACTTTGGGGCACTCTTTGAGGTCCTTTGTGTTGGTTGAATAGATGAATCTGAGATTGTGTGACGCATATCGTATAATCATACCCACGGATACTTGAGGTGACATTGGAGTATCTAGGTGACATTAGGGTTTTGGTTGATTTGTGTCTTAAGGTGTTATTCTAGTACGAACTCTAGGGCTGTTTGTGACACTTATAGGAATAGCCCAACGGATTGATTGGAAAGAATAACTTTGAGGTGGTTTCGTACCCTACCATAATCTCTTCGTTCGTTCTTCGCTATTAGTGACTTTGGAGTGACTCTTTGTTGCATGTTGAGGGATAGTTATGTGATCCAATTATGTTAGTATTGTTGAGAGGACTTACACTAGTGAAAGTATGAACCCTAGGCCTTGTTTCAATGCATTGCAATACCGTTTACGCTCACTTTTATCACTTGTTACCTTGCTGTTTTTATTATTTCAGATTACAAATACCTTTATCTACTATCCATATACCACTTGTTTCACTATCTCTTCGCCAAACTAGTGCACCTATACAATTTACCATTATACTGGGTGTGTTGGGGACACAAGAGACTCTTTGTTATTTGGTTGCAGGGTTGCTTGAGAGAGACCATCTTCATCCTACGCCTCCTACGGATTGATAAACCTTAGGTCATCCACTTGAGGGAAATTTGCTACTGTCCTACAAACCTCTGCACTTGGAGGCCCAACAACGTCTACAAGAAGAAGGTTGTGTAGTAGACATCAAGCTCTTTTCTGGCTCCGTTGCCGGGGAGGTGAGTGCTTGATGGTATATCTTTAGATCTTGCAATCGAGTCTTTTAGTTTCTTGTTTTATCACTAGTTTAGTTTATAAAAGAAAACTATAAAAAAATGGAATTGAGTTTGTCTCATACGCTTCACCTTTTTAATATCTTTCGTGAGTATGATGGAAAGGATAATTGTGCTCAAGTGCTAGAAGAAGAAATCTATAAAATGTTTGGCACTAAATATGTGAATGATGAGTATGATTGCAATGTTGTTTGTATGAATTCCTTGAATATCCATGATGCTAATGATATGCAAAGCCACATGCTTGGGGAAGCTATGTTTGATGAAGATGATATTTTTTGTCCCCCAAGTTTTGATGAGCAAATTTATTATGATGAAAGCATTCCTCCTATTTATGATAATTATATTGATGAAAGTGGATTTGGAGAGGTCATGACTTTATTTCGTGATGAATCCACTATTCCGGAAGAGGTTCCAATTGATTATGAGAACAAAGTTGGTATCTATGATGATTATTGTGATGACTTGTATGCTATAAATAATAATGATATCCATGAAACTTGTCATCATGATTTTAGTTTTCAATTGGATTATGCCTCACATGATAATTATTTTGCTGAGTTTTCTCCCACTATTATTCATGAGAAGAATTTTGCTTATGTGGAGAGTAATAAAATTTCCATGCTTGTAGATCATGAAAAGAATGCTTTAGGTGCTGGTTATATTGTTGAATTCATTCATGATGATACTGAAAATTATTATGAGGGAGGAACATGTGCTTGTAGGAATTGCAATAATATCAAGTTTCCTCTCTATGTGCTTAAAGTTTTGAAGTTATGCTTGTTTTGCCCTCCTATGCTAGTTGATTATTGTTCCCACAAGTTGTTTGCTCACAAAATCCCTATGCATAGGAATTGGGTTAGACTTAAATGTTCTAGTCATATTCTTCATGATGCTCTCTTTATGTTTCAATTCTTATCCTTTATGTGAGCATCATTGAAATCATCATGCCTAGCTATAGCGCTTGTTAGGAGGCAACCCAATTTTATTTTAGTTCCTTGCTTTTAGTTCCTGTTTAGTAATAAATAATTCATCTAGCCTCTGTTTATATGTGGTTTTATGCTTTTAATTAGTGTTTGTGCCAAGTAGAACCTTTGGGAAGACTTGGGGAAAGTCTTGTTGATCATGCTGTAAAAAAACAGAAACTTTAGCGCTCACGAGAACTACTGCCATTTTTATTTGGAGAGTGATATTTAGTTAATTCTTTTTGAAGATTACTAATAGATAAATTCCTTAGGTCCAGCAATTTATTTGAGAATTTTATGAGTTCCAGAAGTATACGTTTGATCCAGATTACTACAGACTGTTCTGTTTTTGACAGATTCTGTTTTTCGTGTGTTGTTTGCTTATTTTGATGAATCTATGAGTAGTATCGGAGGGTATGAACCATAGATAAGTTGTAATACAGTAGATATTAAACCAATATTAATTAATAATGAGTTAATTACAGTACCTTGAAGTGGTAATTTATTTTCTTATACTAACGGAGCTTACGAGTTTTCTGTTAAGTTTTGTGTTGTGAATTTTTCAAGTTTTGGGTAAGGATTCGATGGACTATGGAATAAGGAGTGGCAAGAGCCTAAGCTTGGGGATGCCCAAGGCACCCCAAGGTAATATTCAAGGATAGCCAAGAGCCTAAGCTTGGGGATGCCCCAGAAGGCATCCCCTCTTTCGTCTTCGTTCATCGGTAACTTTACTTGGAGCTATATTTTTATTTGCCACATGATATGTGTTTTGCTTGGAGCGTCAATTTATTTTGTTAAGATTTCATTGCTGTTATTTAGAACAATGTTTTGCATCTTTTATTTCAATAAAAGTGTCATTGATAGCCTTTACTATGCCTATTTTAGAAGTCCACATGTTGCTGTTTGAAAACACAAAGTTTACCGCTGTTGCAATAATTCCCTAGAAAAGTCAGAATGTGATAAAATGTTGAAACCTTTTGAATATTAAGCTCTGATAAATTTACTACAGTGGGAATTTTATTTCATAATTTTTGGAGCTAGAGAAGCATGGATGTTGCAGCATTCTTTACAGACTATCCTGTTTAGGCAGATTGCTGTTATGTTTGCATTGTTTGCATATGTTTGCTTCTTTAATGATTCTATTTGAGGATAGGACTATTAAATATGCAGAGGCATTTAGTATGCAATGTTGAATAATAATTTTAGTGATTTTCTACAGTGGAGTATGATAAGGTTTTTGCAATGGTTTATACTAACTTATCTCACGAGTCCTTGTTGAGTTTTGTGTGGATGAAGCTTTTGAGATTTAGGGAGACCTTGATATGAGAGGAATTGAGGAGACACAAAAGCTAAAGCTTGGGGATGCCCAAGGCACCCCAAGATAATATTTCAAGAAGTCTCAAGCATCTAAGCTTGGGGATGCCCCGGTTGGCATCCCACCTTTCTTCTTCAATAATTATCGGTTAGTTTCGGTTGATCCTAAGTTTTTGCTTCTTCACATGATGTTTGCTATTCTTAGAATGTCATTTTCTTTTGCTTTGCTTTATGTTTGAATAGAATACCAAGATCTGAAATTATTAAATGTTAGAGAGTCTTCACATAGTTGCATAATTATTCGATTACTCATTGATCTTCACTTATATCTTTCGGAGTAGTTTGTCATTTGCTCTAGTGCTTCACTTATATCTTTTAGAGCATGGTGGTAGTTTTATTTTGAAGAAATAGATGAACTCTCATGCTTCACTTAGATTATTTTGAGAGTCTTAAATAGCATGGTAATTTTCTTAAAATCCTAATATGCTAGGTATTCAAGAATAATAAAATTCTCTTATGAGTGTGTTGAATACTATGAGAAGTTTGATACTTGATAATTGTTTTGAGATATGGAGATGGTGATATTAGAGTCATGCTAGTTGAGTGGTTATGAATTTGAGAAATACTTGTGTTGAAGCTTGTGATTCCCGTAGCATGCACGTATGGTGAACCGTTATGTGGTGAAGTCAGAGCATGATTTATTTTTTGATTGCCTTCCTTATGAGTGGCGGTCGGGGACGAGCGATGGTCTTTTCCTACCAATCTATCCCCCTAGGAGCATGCGCGTAGTACTTTGTTTCGATCACTAATAGATTTTTGCAATAAGTATGTGAGTTCTTTATGACTAATTTTGAGTCCATAGATTATACGCAGTCTCACCCTTCCACCATTGCTAGCCTCTCTAGTACCGCGCAACTTTCACCGGTACCATAAACCCACCATATACCTTCCTCAAAACAGCCACCATACCTACCTATTATGGCATTTCCATAGCCATTCCGAGATATATTGCCATGCAACTTTCCACCGTTCCATTTATTATGACACGCTTCATCATGGTCATATTGCTTTGCATGATCATGTAGTTGACATCGTATTTGTGGCAAAGCCATCGTTCATAATTCTTTCATACATGTCACTCATGAATCATTGCACATCCCGGTACACCGCCGGAGGCATTCATATAGAGTAATATCTTGTTCTAAGTATCGAGTTGTAATTCTTGAGTTGTAAGTAAATAAAAGTGTGATGATCATCATTATTAGAGCATTGTCCCAGTGAGGAAAGGATGATGGAGACTATGATTCCCACACAAGTCGGGATGAGACTTCGGACGAAAATAAATAAATAAATAAAAGAGGCCAAAGAAGCCCAAATAAAAAAAGAGAGAAGAGGCCATAAAAAAGAGAAGGCCCAAATAAAAAAATAAAAAAATTTAAAAAATGAGAGAAAATGAGAGAAAAAGAGAGAAGGGGCAATTCTACTATCCTTTTACCACACTTGTGCTTCAAAGTAGCACCATGATCTTCATGATAGAGAGTCTCCTATGTTGTCACTTTCATATACTAGTGGGAATCTTTCATTATAGAACTTGGCTTGTATATTCCAATGATGGGCTTCCTCAAAATGCCCTAGGTCTTCGTGAGCAAGCAAGTTGGATGCACACCCACTTAGTTTCTTTTCGAGCTTTCATACACTTATAGCTCTAGTGCATCCGTTGCATGGCAATCCCTACTCACTCACATTGATATCTATTGATGGGCATCTCCATAGCCCATTGATACGCCTAGTTGATGTGAGACTATCTTCTCCTTTTTGTCTTCTCCACAACCACCATTCTATTCCACCTTTAGTGCCATGTCCATGGCTCATGCTCATATATTGCATGAAGATTGAAAAAGTTTGAGAACATCAAAAGTATGAAACAATTGCTTGGCTTGTCATCGGGGTTGTGCATGATTTAAATACTTTGTGTGGTGAAGATAGAGCATAGCCAGACTATATGATTTTGTAGGGATAGCTTTCTTTGGCCATGATATTTTGAGAAGACATAATTGCTTTATTAGTATGCTTGAAGTATTATTATTTTTATGTCAATATGAAATTTTGTCTTGAATCTTATGGATCTAAATATTCTTACCACCATTAAGAAGAATTACATTGAAATTATGCGAACTAGCATTCCACATAAAAAATTATCTTTTTATCATTTACCTACTCGAGGACGAGCAGGAATTAAGCTTGGGGATGCTTGATACGTCTCCAATGTATCTATAATTTTTGATTGCTCCATGCTATATTATCTACTGTTTTGGGCAATATTGGGCTTTATTTTCCACTTTTATATTATTTTTGGGACTAACCTATTAACCGGAGGCCCAACCCAGATTTGCTGTTTTATGCCTATTTCACTGTTTTGAGGAAAAGGAATATCAAACGGAGTCAAAACGGAACGAAATCAACTGGAGAAGTTATTTTTGGAAGGAAACCTACCGGATAGACTTGGACCCTACGTTACAAGATGAAGGAGGTGCTCACGAGGGTAGGGGGTGCGCCCCCTGCCTCGTGCCCCCCCTTCGGTCCACCAACGTACCCCTTGTACCCATATATACCTACGTATCGTAAAACTTCCAGAGAGCACAATAGATCGGGAGTTCCGCCGCCAGAAGCCTCCGTAGCCACCAAAAGCCAATCTAGACCCGTTCCGGCACCCTGCCGGAGGGGGAAATCCTTCTCCGGTGGCCATCTTCATCATCCCGATGCTTTCCATGACGAGGAGGGAGTAGTTCTCCCTCGGGGCTGAGGGTATGTACCAGTAGCTATGTGTTTGATCTCTCTCTCTCTCTCTCTCTCGTGTTCTTGAGGTGATACGATCTTGATGTATCGCGGACTTTGCTATTATAGTTGGATCCTATGTTTCTCCTCCCCCTCTTCTCTCTTGTAATGAATTGAGTTTCCCCTTTGAAGTAATCTTATCGGATTGAGTCTTTAAAGATTTAAGAACACTTGATGTATGTCTTGCCGTGCGTATCTGTGGTGACAATGGGATACCACGTGATTCACTTGATGTATGTTTTGGTGATCAACTTGCGGGTTCTGCCCATGAACCTATGCATAGGGGTTGGCACACGTTTTCGTCGTGATTCTCCGGTAGAACTTTGGGGCACTCTTTGAGGTCCTTTGTGTTGGTTGAATAGATGAATCTGAGATTGTGTGACGCATATCATATAATCATACCCACAGATACTTGAGGTGACATTGGAGTATCTAGGTGACATTAGGGTTTTGGTTGATTTGTGTCTTAAGGTGTTATTCTAGTACGAACTCTAGGGCTGTTTGTGACACTTATAGGAATACCCCAACGGATTGATTGGAAAGAATAACTTTGAGGTGGTTTCGTACCCTACCATAATCTCTTCGTTCGTTCTCCGCTATTAGTGACTTTGGAGTGACTCTTTGTTGCATGTTGAGGGATAGTTATGTGATCCAATTATGTTAGTATTGTTGAGAGGACTTACACTAGTGAAAGTATGAACCCTAGGCCTTGTTTCAACGCATCGCAATACCGTTTACGCTCACTTTTATCACTTGTTACCTTGCTGTTTTTATTATTTCAGATTACAAATACCTTTATCTACTATCCATATACCACTTGTTTCACTATCTCTTCGCCGAACTAGTGCACCTATACAATTTACCATTGTACTGCGTGTGTTGGGGACACAAGAGAATCTTTGTTATTTGGTTGCAGGGTTGCTTGAGAGAGACCATCTTCATCCTACGCCTCCTATGGATTGATAAACCTTAGGTCATCCACTTGAGGGAAATTTGCTACTGTCCTACAAACCTCTGCACTTGGAGGCCCAACAACGTCTACAAGAAGAAGGTTGTGTAGTAGACATCACAAACATAGTACGGATCCGACGTCCGAACACGATGACGCCAAAGATAAGCATCATCAATCCCCGTCTAGGGAAGAAAACAGTTCGGACGATGATGCACGCATCATCCTGGAAACACACTTGGAGCAAGAGAACCTCCGCAGAAGGCTTACTGCCACAGCGAGAAGCCTGAAGAAACAGAAGCAAAGGCTCAAGGTCGCACAAGATACGCTCAACTGCAAGTGGAACAAAGTAACAAAGTATGGTAGAAGCTACCACCCAAATAGCTATCCAAAGCGCAAGCTATTACCGGAATTCGATGACGAGGCCCTAGAGCCCATACAGCTGATAAGTGATACGGCCAACCGGCCGGATCCACCACACTGTGAACGCAATAGAGCGGCTAACAAAGTCACGCATAAGTCAACACACGTTCTACGTGAGAACTTGCGTCAAAAATCCAACGCGACCAGATCTATCTATGGATCTAGGAAGCGCGCTACGGTACACAACCAGCACAGAATACTACAACCGTCCGAACACTATGGCGCATCCCAATACAGGGGTGCCGCACACCCACTATGTTTCATTGATGAGGTGCGGGATCACGAATTCTCAGAAGGATTCAAACCAGTGAACATAGAGGCGTACGACGGAACCACAGACCCTGGAGTCTGGATAGAGGACTTCATCCTCCATATTCATATGGCTCGTGGAGATGATCTCCATGCCATTAAATACTTGCCCCTCAAGCTTAAAGGGCCAGCTAGGCACTGGCTGAAAAGCCTCCCTGAAAACTCAATTGGAAGTTGGGAGGAGCTCGAGGACTTTTTCCGGGCCAATTTTCAAGGGACTTATGTTCGACCTCCTGATGCAGACGATTTAAGTCACATAATCCAACAACCCGGAGAGTCCGCCCAAAAGCTTTGGAACAGGTTCCTCACCAAGAAGAACCAAATAGTCGACTGCCCGGACGCCGAAGCCTTAGCAGCTTTTAAACACAGCGTCCGAGACGAATGGCTCGCTAGACACCTCAGTCAAGAAAAACCGAGAACAATGGCAGACCTAACAAGCCTCATGACCCGCTTTTGTGCGGGCGAGGACAGCTGGTTGGCCCGTAGCAGCACCAGTGATCCAAGCACATCCGAAGTAAGGGATGGCAATGGTAAACCACGACGCAACAAAAAAAGCGTCGAAATAAAGAAGGTAGCCCAGATAATACGGCGGTAAACGCTGGATTCAGGGGCTCCCAACCAGGTCAGCGGAAAAAGCCTTTCAATGGCAACAGAGAGGGCCAATCTGGCCTAAACAAAATTCTTGACAAGCTCTGTCAGATTCACGGCACCCCAGACAAACCTGCAAATCATACCCACATAGAATGTTGGGTCTTCAAGCAGGCCGGTAAGCTAAATGCCGAACACAAAGGGGAGGAGACACCAAGCGAAGACGAGGATGAACGTCACCAGCAAAGCACCGGAGGACAGAAAAAATTCCCATCGAAGGTTAAAACAGTAAACGTGATCAATGTGACAAGGAGGAGAAGCAATCACGCACTCCGATGCACACACGCCATCGAGCCCGTCACCCCTAGGTCCAACCCCTGGTTGGCCTGCCCGATCACTTTTGATTGTAGGGATCACGATACACATATCCGGCGCGAAGGACTGACAGCCTTGGTGTTAGACCCAATAATAAATGGGTACCATTTCACAAGGGTCCTCATGGACAGCGGCAGTGATCTCAATCTGATATATCAAGACACAGTTCGCAAAATGGGGATAGACCCGACACAAATAAGCCACAGTAATACTACCTTCAAGGGAGTAATACCAGGCCAAGAGGCCCACTGTATGGGATCTCTACTACTAGAGGTGGTATTCGGTTCTCCCGATAACTTCCGAAGTGAAATGTTAACTTTTCACATCGCTCCATTCCAAAGTGATTTTCAAGCACTACTCGGAAGGGCGGCTTTCGCTCATTTTAACGCAATACCACATTATTCTTTTCTCAATCTCAAGATGCCCAGTCCACGAGGCGTCATTACAGTTAGCGGAAATACCAACCGTTCTTCACGTACGGAAGAGGATGCGGCGGCTCTAACAGCCGCACACTAGATGGCCTCACCAACTAGAAAAATGGCAGGTCGTCAAGACCACGGACACGGTTAGACGAGTCCGGCATTCCATCATACATGTATAAGATTGGTTTTCAAACCCTCATAAAGCGATACCAGGGGCTTCCCGCGTGTAATCAAGGCTAGCCCGACTCAACTAGGCTTCTCTGGAATTCTGATAACTCATTCTTCTTTTCGGCACGGCAACCTTCATCTAAGTTCTTTCCTTTTTGTAGGATTACAATCATGCTACACCCGTCCAGGACACGACACAACGGAGACACATGCGCAGACGTGCAGCAGGGACCCGCCAAAAGGTTTCTTTTTAGATTAAGGCCCTGCGTAAACCTTTTTACTGTCTCTTGTTGCTCACATCCTCCGGATACTCCACACAACCGAGAAGGATGCCGGCGTTATTGGCATGTGGCCATGCCAGGATTTTGCACATACCTGGACACATGGGGTTTCTTATAAAGGGCATTGTTTAGCCCAGTATATGTTATAAAGACCAAACACCTTAGGGAGTGTTCGGCGTCGCGAGTTTGGCCCTATATGCATCAGCTCCGAATCATGTCTTTGGAAAAATGTTGGGTTTGCCTGGCTCCCACGTTTTGGTACCTTACGTTCCGTTATATCGGCTAAGGTAGCACTGGGAGAACTACTGCGATTGTGCCCTAGTTCGTCCGGATGAGCACCTCAGTAGAGAAAGCCAAAAACTGACTGTCATGATATAGCGAGAGACTGGTCAACCACTCGATGACTAACCGGAATCTTCGGGATTCCTCCGCATTAACGAAGGGCCATTTCCTCGTCATGTATGTACGCGCACCGTATTCGGACGAGCGCAGAAGTACCAGGGGCTATATAGTAGCCCCACTGCCAAACTCCTATGGCTAAGTGAAAGTGTCAAAGCAATATAGTCTGATTGCCTTGTTCGCTACGCTATCACCTCCTTAACGGACCAAGACGTTGGATCAAGTGTGGGTATGCATCTTTTGCGAACACCCCCGCATTATATGCGTGGGGGCGGAAGCCGACGACTGCAAACTTTCAGGTTATATACATATATACATAAACGGCCGCACAGGAGGCATCATAGTACTTTCGGGCAAAAGTATAAATACATCCTTGATTAATTCAGAAAAACATTGTTTGTACAATGGGACTACATGTCACTGGAAAATAGTATTCTTCGAGCACTAAGCCTCTATCAAACGAGCGCCTTCAGGGACTTCTTCAAAGTAGTGCTCGGCAGCCACTCGGCCTATGGTCGAACCCTGTGCCGCAACAGTGGTGGCCTCCATCTCCGCCCAGTATGTTTTGACATGGGAAAGGGCCATCCGCGCACCTTCTATGCACGCTGATCTCTTTACAGCATCGATGCGTGGCACAACTTCCAGGAATTGTTGCACTAAGCTAAAGTAGCTACTCAGCCTTGGCCCTCCCGGCCATAGGTGATCCACAACGGACCTCATGGCAAGTCCGGACAACCTATGGAGCTCGACCCAACCGGTCAATCACTCATTCAGCAGCAGCGGACGGACTGGAGCATGAAACTGTGGCCAGAACAGCTTCTCCACTTCGGGACCTTTCTGATCCTTGAAGTACTCGGCTGCATCAGTAGCACTTGCAGCCAAATCCATGTACTCGTCCGCAGAACTCCATAGCCAATCCAGAGGAGCATACTTCCGATCTCCGAACTTAGTCCGCAACAAGAAGGGCTTCCCAGACACGATACCTGCAACTTGATTCAGCTCCTCCTTTGTCGCTCTAATTTTGGAGCGAGCTTCCTTGGCAGTCACTCGGGCCTTCTCCAGGTCCGTCGCTTTCGCCTGGTCTTCTTCTTCAAGAAGCCGGTAACGGTCAGCAGCATCTTTTAACTCTACAGCCATCTTGGCTATTTTTTACTTGCTCTCGCAATGCGCGGCCTGTTCGGCCCTTAACTCTTCGACCGCCTTTAAAGCGGCTGCATTGCTACTCCTCGCTTGCTCCTTGGCTCGGGCAAGCTCCGCCCGAAGGGTCTCCACGATGGCAGCTCCATCTGCAGTCACAACATATTAAAGATACTGGCATCATGCTGCTCTTACTATGTGACGATCACCAGAAAAATCACTCATCCCGTGCCTCGTCAAGCCGCTTGTTGACAAGCACGATGTCGGCATCTACCACATCCAGCTGCCGCTTTAGTTCGGCAAACCCATCAGTCCGGCTAGCCACCGGAGCTTCAACCACCTGCACATAAAGGTGGTCTGGTTATTACCTGGGACTATGATCCTCTGTTTGCCGCCGTTCTCAATGACAACCAGAGTCTCAGGGCTACTATCTGCATGGGCATACCTAACATATGTGGTACTGTTAAAGGCATACATCATTTCACGTACCTTGAAGCCTTTCAACAGACTCATAAAAGCTTCGTGCAAACCGCTTTCGTCGGATGAAATCCTTTCAATTACCATACCCATTAGCGTACGATGTGCTTCTGAGACGACAGCTTGCCCCAGAAGATCCTTCAGCACGTCTGACTGCACACTCTATGGACCCTTGTTGTCGCTCTCCTCAGGAGCCGGATACTGGGGATGCCGGGCAGCCAAAGGGTTATCTTCCGGCGATATTGGATCCGAAGATACCCTTCGCGATGACACTTTAAGGTCTCCCGCTTCTTGAGCTGGGGAGTCCGGGGGAGGCGTTTCACTCTCCATCATCTCCGGAAGAAGATCCCCCGAAGATGAACTCTGTCGAGAAGAGCTGCGATCCGGACTACAATTTACAAGCATCAGTTATTGTCTTCGGAAGCAAGGTAGGATATCTTCACTATTAAGAACTTTTTGATTACTTACAGCTCAGTAGAGGGCTGATCCCCGCGTAGACATTGTGCGGCAATAATACCCTGCGAGGCAGGACCCTCTGGCGGAGATATCTTCTCCCGTTTGGAAACCTTAGTTTCCGGATCTTCATAGGTAGTCCTCTTCCTTCCCCGGGGAGGGAGAATGCCAGATTCTTCCCCTTGGTTATCCTTCCTCGCGGAGGTGCTCATTCCTTCGATTGGAATAGGTAGTGATGAAAGCCCGCTTTCGCCCTCTTTATTCCCCCCTTCATCTTCCTTTGAGGGCACTAGACGAGGTGCTGGCTCGAGCATCTTTTCCAGCACCGGATTTTCCAAGCCTCCGGGAAGGGGGGCCGAACACCGGATCATCTTCGCCTTTGCTATCTAGTCCTGGTCAAAGGGCGGTTCGTTAGAATGATGTCATGATAAACAAAAGGACAGTATGTTCGGCCAGGGGATTACTTACTTGGGCAACGAGGCGGTTGCAACTCAGGCCCACGTCCTCGGTAGTGCCCGGACACTCTATTTGGGGTCCGAAGAACGATTTGTACATCTCCTCGTGCGTCACGCCGAGGAAATGCTGAATAGTGCGCGGCCCTTCCGGGTTGAATCCCCACATGCGGAGGGGCCGACATTTGCAAGGCTGGACTTGACGAACCAGCATAACTTGCATTACCATAACCAGACTGAAATCTCCCTCGAAGAGATCTTGGATACGGCTCTGCAGTATTGGCACGTCCTTGGCTGGACCCCAGCTCAGCCCCCTGCTGATCCATGACATCAGTTGTGGTGGGGGGCCCGAGCGAAAGGTGGGGGCAGCTACCCATTTGGCACTTTGGGGAGCTGTGACGTAAAACCACTCCCGTTGCCACAATCCGGACACCTTTGGGAAGGAACCCTTTGGCCATGGAGCGTCAGCAATTTTGCTTATTAAAGCACCTCCGCATGCTGCGTACTTCCCCTCGACTATCTTCGGCTTCACATCGAAGGTCTTGAGCCACAGGCCGAAGTGAGGGGTAATGCGGAGGAGGGCCTCACACATGACAATAAATGATGAGATGTGAAGAAGGGAATCTGCGGCCAGATCGTGAAAATCCAGCCCATAATAGAACATAAGACCCCTAACAAAGGGATCCAAAGCGAGGCCTAGTCCTCGGAGGAAGTGGGAGATGAACACAATGCTCTTGTTGAGTTCGGGAGTAGGGACGACCTGCCCTCGGGCGGGCAGCCTATGCAAAATTTCGGTGGTCAGATATCTGGCCTCCCTCAACTTCTTGATGTCCTCCTCCGTGATGGAGGAAGGCACCCACCGGCCTTGAAGGCTGGATCCGGACATGATTGAAGGTCCGAAGCACCTGACCTGAGGTTTGGGTGTTAGAACTCGAGGTGGGGGAAGGATTCGATTGAGCACAGAAGGGAAAAAAGAAAAAGCCTTGTCCCTTTATAAAGGGGATGAATATCAGGCATCCTCCTCGTGGCCGTTCGAGAGTTACCTAAGATCTAGGAGTCATACCAACAGGCACGGCTGGGTTACCCACGTTTGTATTGATGAGAATCCCGTGATAAGGGGAACACGATCTCTGCTTTGACAAGACATGTCAAGAAACCGCCTCACGATATGTGCGGGGCTTGTTAAAGAAAAACAGTTCTAATAATTACCGGGCCGTGGCGTGATGTCATGCTGCCAAAACGCGTCAGCAGATTAGATTTGTGGAAATATTATTCTCTCTAAGGTGGTATGTGGAACTTATTTTGTAGGGTCGGACACTATCCTTGTATTCAA
This sequence comes from Triticum urartu, assembly GCF_003073215.2. Classification (NCBI taxonomy): domain Eukaryota; kingdom Viridiplantae; phylum Streptophyta; class Magnoliopsida; order Poales; family Poaceae; genus Triticum; species Triticum urartu. The sequence continues at coordinate 82,962,025 of NC_053023.1, forward strand.
ACTCTTCCATAATGTATTCAGAGGAGGAACCCGCCTTGCAATGCCGAAGACAACACTGCGCGCCGGACTCATCGTCATTGAAGCCTGGTTCAGGGGTTACTGAGGGAGTCCTAGATTAGGGGGTCTCCGGACAGCCAGACTATATCCTTAGGCCGGACTGTTGGACTATGAAGATACAAGATTGAAGACTTTGTCCCATGTCCGGATGGGACTCTACTTGGCGTGGAAGGCAAGCTAGGCAATACGGATATGGATATCTCCTCCTTTGTAACCGACCTTGTGTAACCCTATCCTCCTCCCGTGTCTATATAAACCGGAGGGTTTTAGTCCGTAGGACAACATACAATCATACCATAGGCTAGCTTCTAGGGTTTAGCCTCTCTGATCTCGTGGTAGATCAACTCTTGTAATACTCATATCATCAAGAGCAATCAAGCAGGACGTAGGGCATTACCTCCATCGAGAGGGCCCGAACCTGGGTAAAACATCGTGTCCCCTGCCTCCTGTTACCATCCGCCTTAGATGCACAGTTCGGGACCCCCTACTCGAGATCCGCTGGTTTTGACACCGACATTCACCCTCGGGGCTGAGGGTATGTACCAGTAGCTATGTGTTTGATCTCTCTCTCTCTCTCTCTCGCGTGTTCTTGATTCGCACGATCTTGATGTATCGCGAGCTTTGCTATTATAGTTGAATCTTATGATGTTTCTCCCCCTCTATCTCCTTGTGATGAATTGAGTTTTCCCTTTGAAGTTATCTTATCCGATTGAGTCTTTAAGGATTTGAGAACACTTGATGTATGTCTTGCATGTGCTTATTTGTGGTGACAATTGGATATCACGTGATCCACTTGATGTATGTTTTGGTGATCAACTTGCGAGTTCCGTGACCTCGTGAACTTATGCATAGGGGTTGGCACATGTTTCCGTCTTGACTCTCCGGTAGAAACTTTGGGGCACTCTTTGAAGTTCTTTGTGTTGGTTGAATAGATGAATTTGAGATTATGTGATGCATATCGTATAATCATACCCATGGATACTTGAGGTGACATTGGAGTATCTAGGTGACATTAGGGTTTTGGTTGATTTGTGTCTTAAGGTGTTATTCTAGTATGAACTCTAGGATAGATTGAACGGAAATAATAGCTTCGTGTTATTTTACTACGCACTCTTGAATAGATCGATCAGAAAGAATAACTTTGAGGTGGTTTCGTACCCTACAATAAACTCTTTGTTTGTTCTCCGCTATTAGTGACTTTGGAGTGACTCTTTGTTGCATGTTGAGGGATAGTTATATGATCCAATTATGTTATTATTGTTGAGAGGACTTGCACTAGTGAAAGTATGAACCCTAGGCCTTGTTTCCTAGCATTGCAATACCGTTTACGCTCACTTTTATCATTAGTTACCTTGGTGTTTTTATATTTTCAGATTACAAAAACCTATATCTACCATCCATTTTATTGCACTTGTATCACCATCTCTTCGCCGAACTAGTGCACCTACACAATTTAGCATTGTATTGGGTGTGTTGGGGACACAAGAGACTCTTTGCTATTTGGTTGCATGGTTGTTTGAGAGAGACCATCTTCATCCTACGCCTCCCACGAATTGATAAACCTTAGGTCATCCACTTGAGGGAAATTTGCTACTGTCGTACAAACCTCTGCACTTGGAGGCCCAACAAAGTCTACAGGAAGAAGGTTGTGTAGTAGACATCAAGCTCTTTTCTGGCGCCGTTGCTGGGGAGGTTAGCGCTTGAAGGTATATCTTTAGATCTTGCAACCAAATCTTTTTGTTTCTTGTTTTATCACTAGTTTACTCTATAAAAGAAAACTACAAAAAATGGAATTAAGGATGCCTCATATGCTTCATCTTTTTAATGTCTTTCGTGAAAATAAGGATTCCGATAATTGTGTCAAAGTGTTAGAAGAAGAATGTATTAAAATGTTTGGCACTAAATCTTTGGATGATGAGCATGATTGAAATGTTGTTAGTATGAATTATTTGAATATCCATGATGCTAATGATATGGAAAGCCACAGGCTTGGGGATGCTATGTTTGATGAAGATGATATTTTTTGTCCCCCAAGTTTTGATGAGCAAATTTATTTTGATGATAGCATGCCTCCTATTTATGATGATTATATTGATGAAAGTGGGTTTGTAAGATTGTCAACTTTAGGAAGTAATGATCCCACTATTTCGGATGGTGTTGAATCTTACTGTGATAATTATGAAAGTGGGTCTGGAGAGGTCATGACTTTAGTTAATGTTAATCCCACTATTTTGGAAGAGTGTCAACTTTGCATACATGTGGATCGTGTTAAGAATATGTTTTGTGATAGCTATATTGTTGAATTTGCTTATGATCCTACATGTAATTATTATGAGGGAGGAACATATGCTTGTAGGAATTGCAATAATATCAAGTTTCCTCTATATGTGTTGAAAATCTTGAAGTTATCCTTGTTTTACCTTCCTATGCAAGTTGATTCTTGTTCCCATAAGTTGTTTGTTCACAAAATCCCTATGCATAGGAAGAGGGTTAGACTTAAATGTGCTAGTCATATTCTTCATGATGCTCTCTTTATGTTTTAATTCTTATCTTTTATGTGAGCATCATTGAAATCATCATGCCTAGCTAGGGGCGTTAAACGTAAGCGCTTGTTGGGAGGCAACCCAATTTTATTTTTGTTTGATTTTTGCTCCTGTTTAGTAATAAATAATTCATCTAGACTCTCTTTAGATGTGATTTTAAGTTTTGATTAGTGTTTGTTCCAAGTAGAACCTTTGGGAAGACTTGGGTGAAGTCTTTGCGATCTTGCTGTAAAAAACAGAAACTTTTGCGCTCACGAGATTAGCTGCCATTTTTTACTGGAGAGTGCGTTTAGGTTGATTCTTTTTGAAGATGATTAATAGACAAATTCCTCAGGTCCACCAATTTATTTCAGAATTTTTGGGGTTACAGAATTATACGTTTGATACAGATTGCTACAGACTGTTCTGTTTTTGACATATTCTGTTTTTCGTGTGTTGTTTGCTTATTTTGATGAATCTATGGCTAGTATCGGGGGGTATGAACCATAGAGATGTTGGAATACAGTAGGTTTAACAAAAATATAAATAAAGAATGATTTAATTACAGTACCTTGAAGTGGTGGTTTGTTTTCTTATACTAACGGAGCTTGTCGGTGTCAAAGCCGGCGGATCTCGGGTAGGGGGTCCCGAACTGTGCGTCTAGGCCGGATGGTAACAGGAGGCAAGGGACACAAAGTTTTACCCAGGTTCGGGCCCTCTTGATGGAGGTAAAACCCTACGTCCTGCTTGATTAATATTGATGATATGGGTAGTATAAGAGTAGATCTACCACGAGATCGGAGAGGCTAAACCCTAGAAGCTAGCCTATGGTATGATTGTTGTTCTGTATGTTGTCCTACAGACTAAAACCCTCTGGTTTATATAGACACCGGAGAGGGTTAGGGTTACACAAAGTCGGTTACAATGCTAGGAGATCTATATATCCGTATCGCCAAGCTTGCCTTCCACGCCAAGGAAAGTCCCTTCCGGACACGGGACGAAGTCTTCAATTTTGTATCTTCATAGTCCAGGAGTCCGGCTGAAGGTATAGTCCGGCCATCCGGACACCCCCTAATCCAGGACTCCCTCAGTAGCCCCTGAACCAGGCTTCAATGACGACGAGTCCGGCGCGCAGATTGTCTTCGGCATTGCAAGGCGGGTTCCTCCTCCAAGTACTTCATAGAAGATTTTGAACACAAAGATAGTGTCCGGCTCTGCAAAATAAGTTTCCACATATTGCCATAGAGAGAATAATATTTACACAAATCTAATCTGCTGACATATTCCGTAGTGTGACATCGCACCACGGCCAAGCCTTTATTCGAATTGTTTTATTGTCCCACCTCAGCGTGTCATGCGAAGCGGTTTCCTTGGCACATCTCGTCGAAGCAGAGATCGTGTCCCCTTATTCCGGGATTCTCATCAATACGGGCGTGGGTAACCCAACCGTGCCATTGATTACGGCGCTTGGAGATAAGTGAGTTTTACCAGGCTGGTGGGGACACGTAGTTGCGTCCACCCATATAAGGGGATAAGGATCCACCTTTTCACCTACGCCTTCTTCCTCCTTTGCCTATCCATTTTCGCGCACTCGAGCTCCAGCGCCCAAGTCCGCACTCCCCACCTCAACCTTTTCCAGCCATGTCCGGAGCAGGAGGCAAGTGGATGGTCTCCTCCGTCACGGAGGGACACATCAAAAAATTAAGGAAGGCCGGATACTTGTCAAATGACATCGCGTACCGGATTCCTGAAGAGGGGCAGCTCCTCCCCACCCCAAGGCCCCATGAGAGGGTAGTGTTCCTTCCCCACTTCCTCCGTGGACTGGGCTTTCCTATCTACCCATTCGTCCGGGGACTCATGTTCTACTACGGCCTGGATTTCCATGATCTGGCCCCGAACTTCATCCTCAACATCTCGGCATTTATCGTCGTGTGCGAGGCTTTCCTCCGCATCCGCCCCCATTTCGGCCTATGGCTCAAGACTTTCAATGTCAAGCTGAAGGTGGTGCGCGGCAACCAGGCGGAGTGCGGAGGCGCCATGGTGGGCAAGATGCCCAACGTCTTATGGCTCGAGGGCTCCTTTGTGGAGACCCTGAAGGGGTGGCAATCGGGATGGTTTTACATCACCGAGCCGCGCGACCCTGAGTGGGTCGCAGCCCCCGAGTTCCGGTCCGGACCCCCAACGCGGCTCACGTCCTAGAAAGAGACGGGCCTGTCGTGGGGCAACAAAGAAGAGGTGACTAGACTGCAAACATGCATCCAAACCCTGGTGAACAAGCAGCTCAAGCTTTTCAACATAGTCCAGGCTATGCTCATCCGCCGGATCCTCCCATGTCAACAACGGGCCTTCAATCTGTGGGAGTTCAACCCGGCACAGCACCAAACTCTGAGCAGGCTCTTCGACACGACGTACAAAGATGCCTGGAAGGTGCTTTTCAAGGGCGCCGAGGCTCCCGCATCCGCTACCGAGGATCGCGGATTCAGTGTGCAGCGTCACGCTAGCGTGGTAAGTTGTTTGTACCTTTTATAGGGTATTAGTTTTTCATAGTTTAATTCTATGCGGGATCTAAGCTCCCTTACCTTTGACAAGATTGGCAGGCGAAGTCCGGACAGATCGACTGTCCGGCTCCTTTGCCCGAAGACCCAGCCGATGCCCGCTTGGCGAAGCTGCTGGTTCTGGCACCCTATGTGGTGCCGGAGAAGGAGGCCACGAAGAAGGCCACGGGGACTCGAAAAAGTGCCCGGCGCCAGGAGGTGTCGGGTTCATCATCCGACGGCTCCAAGGTGCATTCCTCCCGTGAAGACGAGGAGGAGGAAGAAGAGACCTCTCCCCCTCCAGCGGGAGGAGAGAAGAAAAGGAAGGCCGCCCTCACTGGGGAGGCCGAAGGGTCCAAGAAGGGGAAAACCCTTCCTCCGGACTACTCCACCGACACCGACGACGGCGGAGAGGAGTGGCCGCTCAGGGCCAAGCCCCTGGAGAAATCGTAAGTATCCGGATACCAGAGTAATTCATAGTATTCCTTTATCTCACAGATTTCCCTTATGTCGAATATGATCATGCAGCCCACCCAAAGACCGGCTCGACGCGTCGTCGAGCGGTTCACTGGACTCGTCGGATGTGAATTCGCTTCCGACGGCTACCTCCCCCCGCCCTACGGACGACGCCGAAGTGTTGTCCCAACAGGTTCCAAGCCAGGAGGAGGTGGTCCTGGCGGCGCCTCAAGGCGACCTCCCAGACTCCAGGAGTAAAGGGGATAAAACCCCCCAGGGCTCCAAGTCCGGCTCTAGCCCGGAGACCGCCCCGGAACCTTCAAAGGTTCCAGAGTCCGGCGGGCGACCTCCTTCCAAGAGGAGCAAGCCCATCGTGCTGGTGACCCCCGTCCAACCGGAGGCGCCAGACAATCTGTTGGAGGTGCTCAAAGGCGCCTCCATCGACGAGGAGCACCGCACCATTATGAGTGCGGTGGTCCAGAAGGTTCAGTCCGCCAAGAGTGGACTGACTGAAGCTTGTGCTAGCCTTTTAACAGGCTTTGAGGTAAGTAAAGAATGTGTAAATAATATTACCGCATAGACAGTAGCCCCTGATGCTCTGTTTGGCGTTCGGGAAGAAAAGCCGAATAGAGGATCAAATAAAATTCGCAGGAGTCTAACAAAAAGGAGTCAATATGCGTATGCAGGCTTCTCTGCTGGCGTCTGCCACACTGACTGTGGAAGTGGACACGCTAAAGCAGAACCTCGAGCAGTCCGAGCAAGAGCTCGGGCGTGCCAAGAAGCAGCTCGAGGACAAGTAAGGTAAGAAATACCTTGTTTAAATATATATAAAAAAGGTGCAATTGCAAAAAATGACAGGATTATCGTGGCTATTGTAGGGGCCACGTCTGAGGTGGCGACCCTTAAGCAAGCGCTGCTTGAGGCCGAGAAGAGGGCGGCCACAGAGCGCACCAAGCGGGAGAAGTATGAGGCCCAGGTTGGCAAGGTGCGGCAAGAGCTCCAGGCTCTCATGAAAAAACATGAGAGTTTGGAGCTTGACTCAAAGACGCGAGCGTCCGAGCTCGCGGTGGCTATTAAAAATGCCAAGTCTGCCAAGGCCGAATCCCAGAAGACCCTCTAGGAGTTGGATGCGGTGAAAAAGATAGCGGCGGGTAAGGCATTCTTTATGCAAAGCAAACACATAAACGTGAGTTACTTGTTACTTACCCGAATCCGGAGCTCTCCAGGAGCGTTCGCAGATCTTCCCCATAGCGTGTCCGATGCCGCCGCATTCTATTGAGCCGAGGAGGGCAGCTCGACAGAGAAGGTGTTCTGGTCTCAGTATGCTGAGGCCGGACACCCTGTGCCCCTGAGCGACCAGCTGAAGCAACTGGTCGAGCTCCACAAGGCGGCCGAACAGGCCATGAAGGGCCTCATAGTTTGGCTGTGGCCTGGAGAGGCTATGCCTGGGAGCTATTTCGGGCTGGTGCGGCGGCTGGTGGGGGCCTGTCCAAGGCTCGAAGTCATCAAGTGCTCCGTCTGCATTGAAGGTGCCCGTAGGGCCCTTGCCCGTGCTAAGGTGCACTGGGGCAAGCTGGATGCTGAGAAGCTTGTGAAGGACGGGCCACCGTCGGGGAAAGAGCATTGCAAGCCCGAGAATTATTATAAGGATGTTATGAAGGGTGCCTGCCTTATGGCGGATGAATGTTCCAGGGATGTAATTTTTGAGTAAAACTCGCTCGTTTTGTCCTGTGTGCTGAAAACTTGTTCATATGCGCTAAGCAATGCTATTAGAATTGAAAATATTACCTTCTGTGCGGCTGTTTATCAATTCTGAGAGATGGCGAGTCGTCGGCTTCTGCCCCCGTGCCGCTAGTGCTGGGGTGTTCGGGGATAAACATGAGCGCTCTTTTTCCCATGTTTGGGTCCTTCGAGGGAGGCGCTCAGCACAATGAACAAGGCAATCAGACTATAATGCATGAACACTCTCACTTAGCCATAGAATTCTATAATTTTAAATTTCGGCGAAGCCCCTGGTATTCGGAAGACCGAGTTCGGGGTGCTATCCACGCCTTGGCCGGACAGAGCCGACTCCTCGCTCTAAGCAGCATAAGTCTTTAGGGACTCAAAAAACCTCTCGAACAGCGACCAGCTCTCGCTTCATCATGACAGTCAGTTTTAGCTTTCTCTACTGAGGTGCTCGACCCAACTCAACTGGGGCACAATCGCAGTAGTTCTCCTAGTGCTACCTTAGCGGACATAGCGGAACGTAAGGCACCAAAACATAGGAGCCGGGCAAACCCAACTATTGACCCAAGACATGATTTGGAGCCGATGCATATAATGCTATAAATTCGGGGTGCCGCACTTGTTAAAGTGTTCAGACTTCTCACACCATATTGAGGGGTACTAAAGCCCCTGGTGTATTTGGGCCGTACCAAAGTGTACGGGTGCAACATGTCATTAAGGAACATATATTTGTAAAAAAAGAGTAATGCAAAAATAGAAAAAAGCTATGCATTGTTTATTAAAAAGGGCTGCGATCAAAGCAGAACGATACAAATAATGCGATAAGCAAAAGGTTGGACTGTTTAACATGTCCGTTCCAGGGGCAGGCTGCGGAATGGTATGCAAAACAGGTATACTGCTCATGATAGAGACCACATGGGAGTTCTGTAATGCGGCATGGCTTATCTGCTTCCCTGGTTCTTGCATCGTTTGTGCAGCAATTGAACTGCCGAACAGGCCTTCCAAAGAATGGAGTCCTAAAAGTAAGAGAAAATTAAAAAATCGGCAGCCCCTGGTGCGGTTTAAGCCGTGTTTCGGGCGTGCCGTGATGGTGCCCCTCCCCCTATACCCATGGTATTTCTAGAGCGTAGTTATGTACGCGATGCACTGGCGTCGCATTTTTGCGAGGGCTGGGGTTGGGGCCGCATTGCTATGCCTTCTCGGAACATGCCAGGCGGTCTTGTTGTAGGTTACTCCGGGCGCGCTTGACGATGTTCGGACGTTTAATGGCCGGACTGGAGAACTGCCTGGAGAGGCTGCTTTGTACTTCCGCTGCAAGGGCCGCCGTGTGCTCCTCCGTTCGGAGGGAGTGTTCGGTGTTTCCATTGACCGTAATTACTCCTCGAGGGCCTGGCATCTTGAGCTTAAGGTATGCGTAGTGACGTACCGCGTTGAACTTGGCGAATGCGGTTCGCCCGAGCAGTGTGTGATAGCCACTGCGGAATGGGACTATGTCGAAGATTAACTCCTCGCTTCGGAAATTATCCGGAGATCCGAAGACCACTTCAAGTGTGACTGAGCCTGTACAGTTGGCCTCTACACCTGGTATTACGCCTTTAAAGGTCGTTTTGGTGGGCTTAATCCTCGAGGGATCTATGCCCGTTTTCCGCACTGTATCCTGGTAAAGTAGGTTCAGGCTGCTGCCGCCGTCCATAAGGACTCTAGTGAGATGAAATCCGTCAATAATTGGGTCTAGAACCAATGTGGTGAATCCTCCATGACGGGTGCTAGTGGGATGGTCCCTTCGATCAAAGGTGATCGGGCAGGAGGACCATGGGTTGAACTTTGGGGCGACTGGCTCTACCGCGTATATGTCCCTTAACGCTCGCTTCCGCTCCCTCTTGGGGATGTGGGTTGCGTATATCATGTTCACCGTCCGCACTTGTGGGGGAAAACCCTTCTATCCACTGTTGTTCAGCGGTCGGGGCTCCTCGTCGTCATCGCTATGCAGCCCCTTGTCGGTATTTTCGGCATTTAACTTGCCTGCCTGCTTGAACACCCAACAATCCCTGTTGGTGTGATTGGCCGGCTTTTCGGGGGTGCCATGTATCTGGCACAAGCGGTCGAGTATTCGGTCCAAACTGGACGGGCCCCTAGGATTTCTTTTGAATGGCTTTTTCCACTGACCGGATTTATAGCCTCTGAATCCGGCATTAACTGCCGTATCCTCAGCATTGTCGCCGTTAATGCGGCGCTTCTGCTTGTTGCGACGTGACCTGCCACTACTGTCCCTGGTATCCGAATTACCAGGGTTCTTGGTCATATTGTTGCTACGAGCTAGCCAGCTGTCTTCTCCCGCGCAAAAGCGGGTCATGAGTGTCGTGAGTGCTGCCATAGATTTCGGCTTTTCCTATCCAAGGTGCCGGGCAAGCCACTCGTCACGGATATTGTGCTTGAAGGCTGCTAGGGCCTCTGCGTCCAGACAGTCGACTATTTGATTTTTCTTTGTTAGGAACCGTGTCCAGAATTGCCTGGCCGATTCCTCTGGCTACTGAATTACGTGGCTTAGGTCATCGGCGTCTGGTGGTCGCACATAAGTGCCCTGGAAATTGTCGAGGAATGCGGCTTCCAGGTCCTCCCAACAACTGATTGATCCTGCTGGCAAGCTGTTAAGCCAATGCCGAGCTGGTCCTTTAAGCTTGAGTGGGAGGTATTTGATGGCGTGGAGATCATCGCCGCGGGCCATGTGGATATGAAGGGGATAATCCTCGATCCATACCGCAGGATCTGTTGTGCCATCATATGATTCGATGTTTACGGGTTTGAAACCCTCGGGGATTTGATGATCCATTACTTCGTTTGTGAAGCATAGTGGGTGTGCGGCGCCTCTGTACTGGGCTATATCACGACGTAGCTCCAATGAGCTTTGTCTACTGTGTTCGGCCCTATCGGATTTGTGTCTGGCGTGACGGTTACCGTCTCGAGTCGTGGGGCGCCCACGTGATCTGTAGATCGATCTTGTTTGCCTTGCTTGTCCTCCAACATATCTCGTAGGTCAGGCGCATTTTCCCGTGCCTTGGTACGGGGTGCGGCTTGAGTGGAGGGCCGAGAGGCCTCTCTATCGCGGCCACGAGGTGGCCGGTCGGCCGTATCAAGTGCTGGTGATGTAGGTTTAAGTGCTTCCTCCTCTAATTGGGGTAGCAACCTGCGCTTTGGGTAGCTCTTGGAGGGGCGTTCGAGTTTATGCTCTTCGGCCGCAAGGACTTCAGTCCATCTGTCAACTAGAAAATCTTGATCAGCTCTAAGCTGTTGCTGTTTTTTCTTGAGGCTTCTTGCCGTGGCCATAAGCCTGCGTTGAAAACTCTCTTGCTCGACAAGATCCTCTGGCACGACGAATTCGTCATCGTCGAGGCTTGCCTCGTCTTCGGAGGGAGGCATATAATTATCGTCCTCGACCTCTCTGTCTGCCGCTCTCTCATGAGGGCTGGCTTCTCCATCCTCCTGTGCTGAATCTTGCTGGAGGGGGTTTTCTTCGGCACTCTCCGGAGTATTATCATCTCCTGTGCTGGAATCACCATATTTGCTTTAGCGGGATTTTGAGCGGCGCCGCTGACGCCGGCGCTTAGGCTATTTCTTGGAGGGGTCATCCTCCGCTGTTCCATCGCCATCTCCTTCTTTTGGGGTGTCCACCATGTATATGTCATATGATGAGGGGGCTTTCCAGGGCCCAATAGGCGCTGGTTCTTCATCGTCTCCTGCATCGGCGTCCATACCGTCGATGTCTTCGGAGTCAAAGTCGAGCATATCGGTTAAATCGTCGACAGTGGCTACAAAGTGGGTGGTGGGTGGGCTTTAATTTATTCATCGTCCGTATCCCAACCTTGCTGACCGTAGTCCGGCCAGGGCTCTCCTGATAAAGAGAGAGACTTTAGTGTCTTCAAAATATCGCCGAAAGGCGAGTGCTGAAAGATGTCCACGGCAGTAAACTCCATGATCGGCGCCCAATCAGATTCGATCGGCAGGGGCGCGGAGGGTTCGAAGTCCTGCGAGGAGTCCGGCTCCTTGGAGTCACGAGTCTCGCGGAGTGCGGGGATGGTGCTTGGCTCGATCGCCGTTGGGATCGTAGCCCCCGAGGCGGCGTCCAACCACCCATCCTCAATCGGCACAGTTGGCTCTGAATTAAGGGTCGAAGCCGATGCGGGTGCGGCCTCCAGGGCACTGTTCGGCGGCACAGCTAGATCATGCTCATCGTGACAGTGCGGCACGCTCGGCAGTGGCTCGAATCCGTCGAAGATCAAGTCCCCGCGGATGTCAGCTGTGTAGTTTAAACTTCCAAATCTGACCTGACGGCCAGGGGCATAGCTTTCGATCTACTCCAGATGGCCAAGTGAATTGGCCCGCAGTGCGAAGCCGCCAAAGACGAAGATCTGTCCGGGGAGGAAGGTCTCACCCTGGACTGCATCGCTATTGATGATCATAGGAGCCATCAAGCCTAACGGCGATGACACAGAGGAACTCTCAATGAAAGCACCAATGTCGGTGTCAAAACCGGCGGATCTCGGGTAGGGGGTCCCGAACTGTGCGTCTAGGCCGGATGGTAACAGGAGGCAAGGGACACGAAGTTTTACCCAGGTTCGGGCCCTCTTGATGGAGGTAAAACCCTACGTCCTGCTTGATTAATATTGATGATATGGGTAGTATAAGAGTAGATCTACCACGAGATAGGAGAGGCTAAACCCTAGAAGCTAGCCTATGGTATGATTGTTGTTCTGTATGTTGTCCTACGGACTAAAACCCTCTGGTTTATATAGACACCGGAGAGGGTTAGGGTTACACAAAGTCGGTTACAATGCTAGGAGATCTATATATCCGTATCGCCAAGCTTGCCTTCCACGCCAAGGAAAGTCCCTTCCGGACACGGGACGAAGTCTTCAATCTTGTATCTTCATAGTCCAGGAGTCCGGCTGAAGGTATAGTCCGGCCATCCGGACACCCCCTAATCCAGCACTCCCTCAGAGCTCATGAGATTTTCTGTTGAGTTTTGTGTTGTGAACTTTTCAAGTTTTTGGTAAAGATTCGATGGACTACGGAATAAGGAGTGGCAAGAGCCTAAGATTCGATGGACAACCAAGTGTCGGATTTCGGGTTCAGGCAAAACCCTTGAGGTTCGAACACTGGAGTGCGCACGAAGATCTCTCCCCTCTAGCTCGCACACATCATGATCTCACGGCCTAGCTCGACGAACCCAAAGAACAAGAGACACAAGAGTTTATACTGGTTCAGGATACCATTGTGGTGTAATACCCTACTCCAGTGCGGTGTGGTGGATTGCCTCTTGGGCCGAGAATGAACAGTTACAAGGGAAGAACTGCCTCCAGAGGAGAGGTGTTCTTGTGGTTGGCGAACTTGTGTGGTTGAGGATGAACTGAATCCTCTCTCTCTCTCTCTAGATGAGCCGAAGAGTCCCCCTTTCTATGGTCGTGGCTAGTCCTATTTATAGAGGCCCTGGTCCTCTTTCCAAATATTGAGCGAGAAGGGATCCGACAATGGCCAAATTTGAAGGGAGACAACTAGTACAAGTTATCCTGACAAAAGTAGTATTCGCCTGCCAAAGGCTCTGGTGGTAACGCTGTCTTGGGCTCCATGGTGACCTCCGTCCTGCTGTCCTGCTGGTCTTGGTCTTGTTGCACCGATGTAGAAACCTTTGCCTGATGCCTCGGGACTCCTCGCCTACGCTTGCCTCTTTAGCACCAAAGAGGAAACGAGGACATTGCGCGCGCTGGCGCCCGCTTGGCTCCAGTCGTCATGGCTTGCGTCACAAAAACCTCGCGAGGAGTCCCTTGCCTTTATCTCTCCACCCCTCGCGAGCCTGCCTAGTGAGGCCGCCCCCGAGGAGGTTTTGTGTCGTCCGCCTCGCGAGGGTCCTTAGTGTTTGCTGGTGAAGATGGGCCGTACAGGGCCGCTGGTGGAGCCACGCTGTCGAATTTCGGGTTCCGGCAAAACCCTTGAGGTTCGAACACTGGGGTGCGCACTAAGATCTCTCCCCCTCTCTAGCTCGCGCTCCGTATGATTTCACGGCCTAGCTCGACGAACCCAAAGAACACAAGACACAAGATTTATACTGGTTCGGGCCACCGTTGTGTTGTAATACCCTACTCCAGTGTGGTGTGGTGGATTGCCTCTTGGGCTGAGGATGAACAGTTACAAGGGAGGAACAGCCTCACGAGGTGAGGTGTTCTTGTGCTTGATGCTCTCTCTCTCTCTCTCTCTCTCTCTCTTCCTCTTGGACCCCCCTTGCCATGGTGGTGGCTAGTCCTATATATAGAGGCCCTGGTCCTCTTCCCAAATATTGAGCGGGAAGGGATTCCACAATGGCAAAATTCGAAGGGAGACAACTAGTACAAGCTATCCTGACAAAAGTAGTCTTTGCCTGCCAAAGGCTCTGGTGGTGACGCCATCTTGGGCTCCACGGTGACCTCCGTCCTGCCGTCCTGCTGGTCTTGGTCTTGTTGCACCGATATGGAAACCTTTGCCTGATGCCTCGAGACTCCTCGCCTGCGCTTGCCCCTTTAGCACCAAAGAGGAAACGAGGACACTGTGCGCTCTGGCGCCCGCCTGGCGCCCGCTTGATGCCAGTCGTCATGGCTTGCGTCACAGAAACCTCGCGAGGTGTCCCTTGCCTTGATCTCTCTGCCCCTCGCGAGCCAGCCTGGTGAGGCCGCCCCTGAGGGGGTCTTACGTCGTCCTCCTCGCAAGGCTTGGCCCCTCGCGAGGGTCTTGAGTGTTTGCTAGTGAAGATGGGCCGTACAGGGCCGCTGGTGGAGCCACGGTGCGGGCCGCAGGTAGGCAAGTCTGGGGACCCCCGTTCCTAGAACACCGACAGTAGCCCCCAGGCCCAAGGCACGCTCGGGCTTGGCTTCGAGGCGAAGCCAAAGGGCAAGTGCGGAGCGCCGCGGGCCCCAACAGTTTGCTGCCCTGCTTGACATGTGGCGATTGATTGGATGTGAGCGGCCCCGCTTCCCCATGCAGCCTTGATATCCGCCTGGCTAGGTGGCCACAGTGTCCCAGATAGTTATTCCCCCCTTGCTGGCAACACACCCCTGACTCCTTCGCTTCCTCGAACTTCAGCTTCTTTTCCCAATTCAACCTGAGCTCAGTCCTCCCCGTTGTCATGGCACCGAACCAGACAGAGAAAGGGAAGAAGCCCATGTCCTCAGCCAATCCGCCTCCTGCCGTCGAGCCCGTCGTCGGCCGATCGCGGGTGCTCAATGAGGAAGCCATGGACAAGGTCCGCCTCGCGCTCGCCACCAGCTTCAACAAATGGGGGGAGACGGCAGCCTGGCTGGCATCCCGAGCTTCTGTCAACAGAGCAGCCACCGAGGTCCAGTTCTTCGTTGACGCCCTGTGGGCCGGTCTGATCCCCCTTCTCCGATTTCTTCAACGTCGTGCTTTCCCATTACCAGATTCATCTGCTGCACTTAGATCCCCAATCTGTCGCTCTTCTTGCTGTCTTCGCCTTTGTCTGTGAGGCCATGGTGGGCATCGCCCCCTCCGTGGCTCTTCTGCGCCATTTCTTGTCGCTGCACCTGACCGATCCCCGGCAATGCTCGGGGCGCCTGAGCTTCCAGGCCATGGTGGCGACGGCCGGCTCGGGGATTGACTTTGAGCTCCCGCCGTCTATGAGCGGGTTCTGGACGCGGTGGGTGTATGTGGATGTCGGAGTACTCAGCCCTTTGCTCTCGCCTCCGTCTGCGCCCGCCGTTCCCAGCTCCGGCTGAGCTCACGAGAAGCTTACGAGTCCCCACCTTGCCTTCGTCTGGCTCCGGCTGAGGAGGTTGAAAGACCTTGGCTTGACCGCGCCCATCACTACAAAAAAAATACACTTCCGTGATGATACGTGTTTGTCACAGTAGGTCACGTTTTCTATCATGCATGTACATCCATGACAAATTTATGACAGAATCAAGATAGTCATACCTATGTTGTCGTAGAAGTGTTCCATGACATTACCAAAATTATCATCACGGAAGTGTCCACTTCCATGACGATAAATCACGCATCACAGAAGTACTTTCGTCAAGGGTGACCGACACGTGGCATCCATCGTAACGGAATGCCGTTAAGCTATCGGGTCCGGTTTTGGATCCGATAACCCGTTAACAGCCCCGACCAATGGGGATTTTCCACGTGTAAAATCATCATTGGCTGGAGGAAACACGTGTCGGCTCACCGTTGGGACAGATGTCATCCAGTCATTGGACCCAAAGTGCCTATGATACTTCGACACGTGGCACAGCCCAACAGAGGCCCATTCCTGTGAAAAGGCCGGCCCGTTTGACTTGGTCAAAAGGTGGCGGGCCAACCCACGGCAAGCCTGTTAATGGCCTGTTCGCATATAGCCCATTTACAGCCCGCTAACCCAGGGCCTGTTTACGGCCTATCCGAATTAGGCCCAGTGGCGTCATCTGGGTCGTCCAATATAATTCCATCCCATTTTAACTTCCGGCCCATGTATGGCCCATGACGTCTTTCGGCCCATATGAGGCCCTTAGTAACCCTCGGCCCATTAACGACACGTGGTGAAACTGGCCCGTAATGAATAGTGTATCACTTTATACTCATTAACGGCCCATTATTCCGTTGGGCCATTTCCAGCCCATGTTGTCTTTCGGCCTTCTCGGGGCCCATTTATTCTTGGGCTCATTTCCAGTATTCGTTTACTTACAGCCCATTACTGTCATTTTCTGCTTGTGGACCAAATTCAGCCCGTGGTTACAGTCGGCCCGTTTGTGGCCCGTTAATACATTGGGCCGTTTTCATAGCGTCATCAAATACGGCCGATTAACGACGGCCCGTTATGGTCGGCCCATGAACGGACGATTTCAACTCTAGCCCATTTACGGCCATAATGTGGTCTGTTATTGGCCCATGTTTGGCCAACCGATCATACGGCCCGGAGAAGGCCCATTGATTATACGGCCCGTAGAAGGCCCATTGTGTCTACGGCCCATATAAGGCCCATTGTTGCTACGCCCCGTAGAAGGACCATTGTTTCTACGGCCCGTAGGAGGCCCATGTCAACTACAGTAAATATGTAGCCCATGGTTATTGTGGCCTAGTTTTTAAAAAATAGGTTATTGCGGCCACTAGCAAACCGCGGAAAAAGAACTGCACTGACTACAAGAAAACAAATAAACAAGACAATAAGGAAATAAATTAGCAAGCAACTTACGCTAGGCTATCACGGCTATTACACATATTACATCCACTGGGCATCAAAGTTCGCCACTAGTGCAAATATAGGGAACAAAGCAGCATATAAACTCCGCAGCAAAACAAGTCCAGAACTGAAACCACTTAGAAGAGCTCAAGAAACAATATCCTGGGTACCCATAATACTGGCAAGATGCTTAGCAAGCTTATTAACTTTCTCTTGTTTGGCGCTTAAATCCTCCAGCACTTGCTGTTGCACCAGAAAGTATGCATCTGAATTCTGCAGGGACTTCCTCAGTCCTTCGGCTTCCTATCGCATAACATCTAATTGATGTCTTTCAACTTGAAGTTGAGACTCAAGAAGCTGAACTGATTCAGGCAGCAAGTTCGAAGGGCTGGTGCCAGCAGTAGTAGCCAATAACTCGAACACTACATCAAGACAGGACTTTGGGGTTGTCTTAGTGTCTTCAATATAGTTTTTATCAGCTTTCTTGGAGACCAACAGGGAAGTCTCACTATCTTGAACCTTATCTGCATTACTTCCTTTACCATTGCATAACGGGGTACTCTTCTCCAATATTTTATCCGCGTTCTAAAAGAGAAACAAATAAACACATCACATGTTTACAATGTAGTATATGAAACTCATTTTGGTAAACCAGTTCAGTAGTAAGGTGGACAGGATAACAGCATGAAACAAACATATATCTATGTAGTATGGTCACTGTATGGTCTATATCATTCTAGTTTATGTTGCCAAATCAAGATAGATACAGTTCGAATCATATCTATTTAAGACAAAGCAGCATAGACAGAATATAAGTGTGGGAAACTACATAGCAATAACAACACTTGTAATGTGCATGGCATGAGAACATAACTGTTTATTCAATTGAAACTGAAATCAACATAGAGCAAGTTACAACAGCAAACACGTTAAAGAAACAGGTTTAAAACATACCTGTTGCGCCATTGGAGTTTCAATTGCATCCTTCAAATTTGAAATTAGTTGGTATGAGTAAATACAATGATGCAAGAGCAAAGTAGTATGAACCATAGCTACGGAACCTGGCCTGAGAACAATTCTTCTTCTTCTTTAAGCGTTGACTTGGGGTTCAGAGTGGTGGTCCTCGTGCTTTGGGCACTACAGTTGCCTTACTAACTGCTCGTGTTTGGGTGCTCTGTGGTGGAGACAGTGTTGTGTCAATGGGAACTGGGTTACTATCTCCTGGGGTTGGGGTTAGAAGGGGTGTAGCTAGTTCTCTGTCCAACTGGGTAGGGGTACAATCTGTGTGAGTCTGGGTTATGTGTGGTGGGGCTGGTTCTTGGGCAAGTACAACCGTGGTTCTATCTCCATCGACAGGTAGCACGATCTTTTCTAAAGACCATGTTTTTACTCCCACAGATACTACCATCACCCCCTCCAATTGAAATGGCTGATAAACAAGAAAATTAATTGAATGTACAGACATTGTAAGATAGACAGGTGCAATGGATAGTAGGGAAGAAAACAGGGCATGAAATAATTCACATTTATGTGGTCTAACCAAACAGAATAACAGGACATAATTTCACATATATGATGGCTAATTAAACAGGATAGCATGACACAATTTCACATGTATGATGGCTAACTAAACAGGATAGAATGACATACTTCAAAATATGATGATTATGTAAACAGGATGACATGATATAACTATACGATGTGTCTATTAAAGTGGTTGGCATGCCATAAATCACAAACATGCCGTCGATGGAAACATGATGGCATGATATAATTCACGGATAGAATGACATAATTCAAAATATGATGACTATGTAAATAGGATGAGATGATATAACTATATTATGTCTTTAGAAAATGGGTTGGCATGCCATAATTCAGATACATGTTGTCTATGTAAACATCATGGCATGATATAATTCAAATATATGATTTGTATACTAAGGAAGTGAGCAGAGGGCAATCACATATATGATGTGTCAACTAAGGAGATGGCATTCAATATCGTGTATAAGATGTAAAAACTAAGCATATTGCAATACAACATATGCATGATATGAGTAATCTAACCCTGCCAAGTTTGAGCATACACCTCAGGGGGATAATAGGACTAGTCATCTGCCTCTGAATCCTCCTCTGAAGAGCTATCTGCAACCAGCAAGATATCTGCTTCAGCAGGTAGCATTCTCTGCTCTGAAGACCTTGTTTTCACTCCAGATTTCTCCATCACCAATTCAAATGGCTGATGCACAGGAAGAGCAGTTGAATATACAAACATTGTCGACAAAAGCAATGAGAAATACAAAAAAGGGCGGCATGATATAATTCACATATATGACACTTGGCTAAACAACATGGCATTTCATAATTCACATATATAATGCCTTGCAACAAGATAGCATTGCATAATTCACATATATAATGTCTTGCAACAAGATGGCATTGCATAATTTCACATATATGGTAATTAGACACTAAACATGTGGCATTCACACAAAGCATGTCTAAACTAAGAAAATGACATAGCAATGCAAGATACCATATGCACGATATGAGCAACATAACCCTGCCAAGTTAGAGCATGCACCTCGGGGGGGGGGGATAGGACTAGTCATCTGTCTCTGAATCCTCCTCTGAGGAGCTATCTATAACCAACAAGACATGCGCTTCGTCAGATAGCATTGTCTGCTCTGAAGACCTTGTTTCCACTCCAGATTTTTTCATGACCGTGCCGAATGGCTGATGCACAGGAAGAGTAATTGAATGTACTAAAACTGTTGACAAATTTAACACGTAATAAAAAATGATGTCATGATATAATTCTCATCTAAGATGACTGGCTAACCAGGGTGGCATTGCAAAAATCACATATATGATGCCTGGCTAAACAAGATGGCATTGCATGATTCACATATACGATAAAGAAACTAAACAGATGGCATTGACACAAAGCATGTCTAAACTAAGCAGATGACATCTTTGATGTATACAGTAAGCAATGCAAGGCACCATATGCATGATATTACCAACATCAGCATGCCAAGTTAGAGCGAAGACCTCATGGGGTAAATAGGAGTGGTCTTCTGCTTCTGAATCCCCCTCAGAACAATTATCTTCCTCTTGATTACGATCCTAAATGAGTGGAGGGGGGCTGCCTTTGCGCCCACCATGGAGCGACGTCTGCATGAAATTTTATTGCCATGCAAGGCTCGTCTCTTTTGCTCTACATGTTCAGTTCCATTGTGTACAATAACTGACATGCATAGGAATAAAACATAGTGAGATTATGTAAGGAGTGCATGCACAAATCCAGAGTGATGGTAGCAAACTGTGGTAGACCCAAAACCAATGATAGCAGGCAGATAATAGCTTTAGTTAAAAAATAAAGATAATGGCTCCTTTAATGTTTGTTTGCACCCAACATGAAACTCATAGTAGACACCCGAGATTAACCAGATAGTAGACAGATAGTACTGATTTATGCCCCAATATGTGCCCCACAACCATTTAAAAACTCAAGTTTCAGCATAATTTTGGACCTGACTCGGAGTCTAATAGGTGAACACAACGATAAAGTAGCATGTCATCATATTAAGTGATGCATAACGTAAGCAGGGACGGAAGAGTGCAACCTCTCTTGCGGACCCGTGTAGTCCTCGAGGTCATCTGCTCAGTTGATGATGGTAATGCGGTTGTTGTGGCTGCCGGCAGCGGGGAAGAAGATCTGAGGGGGCGAAAGACACTTTGGAGAGCGGATTCCTGCTGTGGTGAACCCTTCCGTCGTTGGAGCAACTGAGATGGGGTGGAACACAGCACCGCAAGAGCAGGACAAACCACACAAGATTTTCTTTGACACATATCTGTAATAGAAGTAATTGTGTAAGGGCTTGTTTGAATTTGAGGATTCGAACAATGCAGGGACATGAAATAGACAGGAATAGGATAGGAATGCACGTGCAAAATAGAGAATTTAAAAACATAGGATTTCTAACAATCTGGGTGTTTGGTTCACAAGAATTGGAAGAACACATGATGCAAAGAAGCATGGTGAGATTAAGTCAAACCACAAGAAAATGTACAGTTATAATGCTATTATGCTACTATCTCTTAGTCTTGTGCTTCATGAATAGGAATTTGAAAAGGAGGACAAGTGGAAATTAAAATTCCTACGGTTTTTCTTTCAAGGAGACACTAAAGGAACAAATCCTACAGTTTTCCTTTGCTCCATTCCTTTGCACCAAATTCATGAAAAGTATTAGCATAGGAAACTTTCCAATTCCTATGTTTTTCATTCACTTTTCCTTTCAAGCACTGGCGATTCTAGTAGGTAGGCTTGAGCAAGGAAAAGCCTACACTAAAAAATGTGTTTGTGCTACTTCTATTACTTTGGACCCAGGCCACTGCCCTACTAGCTCAGCTCCCAGGGCCATCGACAAATGCACACCTCAAACGCGCAGAGATAAATAATGATGGCGTTCAAGAGAGTCCATCACGGATAGCTAAGTTGCCTGGTACCTCACTGCTTGTCATATAGTAGGATAAAATAATCATATTTCCCGTTACTCCGTGTGCTCAGTGGACAATATATATAACATCTAGAGTAAAAAAGAGATGCAACAAGTGTACAACCTCTTTGGCGAAGCCATGTCGATCTCAGTGTGATTGGGTTGGCCGGTGAGGATGCTCCAGCTGTCTTGGCTGTTGGAGGAGGGGAAGAAGATCTTAGGCGTCTGGAGATGGAGCCCGAGGTACTACTCCGCTGTGATGGAGGGTTTCGTCGTTGGAGCAGCTCCGGTGAGTTGTACGACGCCGAGGCTAAAGCGGGACAAGAGAGACAACGTTAACCTGGGTGGAATTCTAACAACATCTCTAATAGATGACGTAAAATACATAACCACAAAGTGCTAGATGTAAAATACATCAGCCGCTCATCTATGAACTTAACTGTCAAAACTAAATTTAACTGTCGAAACTGAACTTAACTGTCAAAACTAAATTTTTCTATCGAAATTGAATTTTACTATCGAAACTGAACGCACTAGAGGTGAGGCTACATGTCAGTCGACTGACTTTTTCATCTCTGGTCAGTCAATTTTGCAGTCGTTGGATACAAAATCAAGGGCCTGCAGTTCATCTTCAACCTCCACCCCCCTGAACCGCCAGCCACCACCTGCCAAACAGCCGCCCCTGCCGCCCGCGGACGGCGGTGCGCCGCCCAGTGATACGTCTCCAACGTATCTATAATTTATGAAGTATTCCTGCTATTATATTATCTGTTTTGGATGTTTATGGGCTTTACTAAACACTTTTATATTAATTTTGGGACTAACCTATTAACCTAGAGCCCAGTGCCAGTTTCTGTCTTTTCCCTTCTTTCAGTGTTTCACAGAAAAGGAATATCAAACAGAGTCCAAATGGAATGAAACCTTCGGGAGAGTTATTTTTGGAATGGAAGCAATCCAGAAGACTTGGGGTGTACGTAAGGGAAGCAACGAGGAAGGCACGAGGCAGGGGGGCGCGCCCACCCCCCTGGGCAGGCCCTCCATCCTCGCGGGCCCCTCGTGGCTCCCCTGACGTATTTCTTCCTCCTATATATACCAATATACCCTAAAACCATCAGAGAGCAGAATAGATCGGGAGTTCTGCCACTAGAAGCCTCCGTAGCCACCGAAAACCAATCTAGACCCATTCCGGCACCCTGCCGGAGGGGGAATCCCTCTCCGGTGGCCATCTCCATCATCCCGGTGCTCTCCATGATGAGGAGGGAGTAGTTCTCCATCGGGGCTGAGGGTATGACCAGTAGCTATGTGGTTGATCTCTCTCTCTCTCTCTCTCGTGTTCTTGAGGTGGTACAATCTTGATGTATCGCGAGCTTTGCTATTATAGTTGGATCTTATGATGTTTCTCCCCCTCTACTCTCTTGTAATGGATTTAGTTTTCCCTTTGAAGTTATCTTATCGGATTGAGTCTTTAAGGATTTGAGAACACTTGATGTATGTCTTGCGTGGGATACCCGTGGTGACAATGGGTTATTCTATTGATCCACTTGATGTATGTTTTGGTGATCAACTTGCGGGTTCCGCCCATGAACCTATGCATAGGGGTTGGCACACATTTTCGTCTTGACTCTCTGGTAGAATCTTTGGGGCACTCTTTGAAGTTCTTTGTGTTGGTTTGAATAGATGAATCTGAGATTGTGTGATGCATATCGTATAATCATACCCATGGATACTTGAGGTGACATTGGAGTATGTAGGTGACATTAGGGTTTTGGTTGATTTGTGTCTTAAGGTGTTATTCAAGTACGAACTCTATGATAGATTGAAAGGAAAGAATAGCTTCATGTTATTTTACTACAGACTCTTGAATAGATCGATCAGAAAGGATAACTTTGAGGTGGTTTCGTACCCTACCATAATGTCTTCATTTGTTCTCCGCTATGAGTGACTTTGGAGTGACTCTTTGTTTCATGTTGAGGGATAGTTATATGATCCAATTATGTTATTATTGTTGAGAGAACTTGCACTAGTGAAAGTATGAACCCTAGGCCTTGTTTCAACGCATTGCAATACCGTTTGTGCTCACTTTTATCATTAGTTACCTTGCTGTTTTTATATTTTCAGATTACAAAAACCTTTATCTACCATCCATATACAACTTGTATCACCATCTCTTCGCCGAACTAGTGCACCTATACAATTTACCATTGTATTGGGTGTGTTGGGGACACAAGAGACTCTTTGTTATTTGGTTGCAGGGTTGCTTGAGAGAGAGGATCTTCATCCTACGCCTCCTACGGATTGATAAACCTTAGGTCATCCACTTGAGGGAAATTTGCTACTGTCCTACAAACCTCTGCACTTGGAGGCCCAATAACGTCTACAAGAAGAAGGTTGTGTAGTAGACATCACCCCGCCCGCCCCGAAAACACTCCCCACCGACGATCCGCCGCTGCCCCGGCCATCCCTCTAGCCCCCCCTGTGCCGAGCTTTTTCTCCGGCGATCCCCATGCCACCGCTCCACCACCGCCGGCGACCACCGCCCTCACCCTGAACCCTAACATAGATAGTGGGGTACCTCTCCAGCGAGCCCCCCTCCCCGCTGCGGCTGGTTCTTCCTTAACTCCGGCGAGCCCCCCCACCCCCTGAAAATCGACTGACCTAAAAGTCGATTCAGTCGACCGAAGTGTAGCTAAATCGGAGCAGCATCGCAAGCAAGAGCAAGAGTGAGAGCAGCAATGCGAGCAAGAGCAAGAATAAGAGCAGACAAGGCAGGGGACCGAGAGCAAGAGCAGAGCAGTAGCGCGAGCGAGAGATAAAGTAGCAGCAGCTCCTACTGATGTGGACGTCACCGCTGAGGGAGCGATGCGATGGAGGAAGTGGCCGGCGACGCCGCCATGGATGGAGCCGCGCCGTGTCGGCTCGGGACCGAGCGCAGGCAGCACCATGAGATCGAATCAAGAACAAAATGTGGCGATTAGTGTACAACCTCTTTGGTGGCGCCAATTAGGCCGTAGCTTCATCCGAGGAAACGGTGATGATGATGTTCTTCCAGTAGTGTAGGTGAAGACGGCGGTGTGGGAATGGAGGTGGCGCGAAAGACGAGGGGAACGTCGGGGCAGCTCCTTGGAGCTGGAGGACGGGGTGGCTGAACCGGCCAGACGACCAGATCGACGACGGATCCTCATCAGGTACGGTGGATGAGGGACGTCGAGGTGTTGTTGTGGACGACATCGTCAGGGAAGAGGCTCTGGCTGGGTGGCAGACGGAGGAGGGTGTGGGGCTTCGCGGGTTTTCCCGGCCTCGGTGTACGAATGGGTGGACAGATGGGATGGGAGTGGGGAACCATGGCTTAGGGACGCGCTTGTCCGAAATGTGGGGTAAGTTACGAAAGTACCCCCACCGATTTGAGGCGGTTCTTTCGGTTCAGGGGTATCACGAGCATTTCGCGTGTCGGGATTTCACAGGAGGTGGGAGTTTTCACGCGTGTTGTAATTTTGGAATAGCAAGGCGCGGGTTGAGATGGAGGGTGTTGTCGGAGCACAACGAGACAAAGATATATCTTAAATATTTTGGGCTAACAAGGCACAGATTGAAATTTCTGGACAAGCCTAACGTGTACTGTACCAAATCAATTCGCACTACAAATGTCATTCAAAACTTTGAATTCATGTTATGTTCAATTAAAATATTTCACTACGTGTATAATGCATGCAACCTACTACTCAAATGAACGTTTTAGTGCATTCCAAACGTATATACTACCGCTTCAATATGAACTAAATTTGAATTTGTTTCTCTATTTGAATAAGATCTACAATAATGATTGTTGTGAAGTCAAAGCATTTGAATTCGTTTCTCTCTTTTAATAAGATCTACAATCATCATTATTGTCAAGTTAAACCATCGTTTGTGTATTATCTTCACAGCACACCACATGATTAGTCTCGAGTTACATATGAACTATGTGTACTATATGAACTCGAACTCGATTTTTTGAATCCACTTTATGTTGATTTCAAATCATAGTACATTTCAAGCTCTAGCTAGATCTTCATAATCTAAACCATGTCTCATATGTATAATGTGTTTATCACATTATGTATGGCGCCCCACCCCATACGCCTACAAGTATTTAGATGTGAGTTGCAAACACCACACATTACCACAAATTTAAATAAAATGTGAGAATGTTCGATATATAATATTGTTTAGATTGTTCGATATTTAGTTGTAAGCTGCAAACGCCACACATTATCACAAATTCAAATAAAATGTGATATTGTTCGATGTATAGTATGATTTAGATTGTTTGACATTTAGATGTGAGTTGCAAACGCCATGCATTATCACATTATGGTATAACATGTGCAAAACCACAACATGCGTATCACCGCTATATTCATGCATGCATATGTTTAAAACACTATATGATCTCCTATTCAAATATATGAATCCACTTTCATATCAAATTATGATCTTTGTTAGTATCTTACACCCACACAATCCTCTAACCTTTGTAGCTACCACTAACTTTCTCTCGTGCATGCACACGCCCTCCTCTCCGTCCCCCTCCCTTAGCATTCTATCCATCACGCACATTCATTTTTTTTTCTTTCGGTCGTTCTCCTACAGTCTCCACAACTCCTTTCCGACACACACCGATCGATAAACCTCTCCAGCGATGTCTGCCTACAACATACACATGCACCTTCAATCTCCTCCTTTATGTGTCCTTGCCTCGTGTCTCTCATATGGTCCCACACACGTGTAAACTCTCGCCCCTCTTTTCATCGATCTCACAACCGCACACTCCTCCCCCTATCTAGCTAGTAGCTGGGCCTCTCGCACCACCTCCTAGCTCCATTCTCTCTGTCTATCCATCTCGTCGGGCCTTATTTGCCTCTAACAAATGGACGTACACCGACCGATCTCCCGCTATACATATAGCTAGCTAGGTCCTTATAACTCGTTTTCCCCACACGTCGATCAATCTACCTCATTTGTTATGTCTCTCCCTTCCTCCAACAAACAATAATTGATCTATCGATCTAGTTAGGTTTGCTTACCAAACACATGGTTCCCCTTCATCATCCATGGATGCGTCCCGACAGATCTATCACGCACAGGCACACATAGAAACACATCCCCACTCTTATTGATAATATTGAAGTTCCACCCTCAGTTTGTCTAGTAGGCCTCTCCCACCATCTTCGAGAAGAGACTCCATCACCCATCCAGCACTCTACCCCTCTCCCTCCCTCCCTCTCTCTCTCTCTGTCCCATCCTATTTCCCGTCCTTCAGTTATGTATGGATGTCAACTGATCTCCCTCAAGACATAGCTGGGTCTCTCCTTGTCAACACATATACGAGTCGTTCTACCTCTATAGTTAGGCCTCTGCCTACCCCTCCCCCACCCCCTCCCACACACACACACCGATACATCGAGCGCTCTAGTCATGTCTCCCTGCCACACACAAACTTGACCTGTGCCCTCTGACGTTCCGGTAGGTCAGTCGCCCTATATCTTTGACTCGCACACACACACAATTTCGATGGCTCTCTTCATCGATCTCGCACCCACCCACTTGATCCTCTCTTAGACTCTATCGATATCTATGACCCCTCCCTCTCTTCTCGTGGATCGCCCGGTCCTCTATATATGATATGGATAGGCCTCCATTTCACACACATTGCATGCAAAATTTTAATTGAGATGTCATCGACACATATTCCCACAAATACATTCACGAAATCAACCTCCCCCCAAACAAAAAACACTCATGAACGCACAAGCCATTTCTCTAGGTTTGTATCTCTCACACACACCCACGTAGGTGGGGGACGTGCATGAAGAGAAGAGGTGCACGCACGGCACACGTACTCCCGTGTCTTTCACAACCACACCCGCGCGGTTACACGGTGGAGCTCATTTATGTACGAAAAGGCAGTCCACGTGGTAATTTGACACATGTACTGGTTGTCCACTAGATGGAGGGAGGATCGTCTACCATGGGTGAACAAACAAATTGTGACTTGACACGTTATGTTGAAAAAGAGGCAAACCATGTGGGGCCTACCTTAGAGGCAAGGCTCTATACACTACAGTACTTTTGATGTGTCCCGTCAACTCATAGAACGAGGAGAAGCTTGCTTAGTACGCCGTCTCCCCCGCCCACGGGCGCGGTGGCTCGCAGGATGAGGTGAAGCTTGCTTACTACTAGTAGTATTGTATGCCTTACGCCCGCTCCCTCGCCCACGCATGCAGTGGCTCGCAGGACAAGGAGAAAATTTTACTACTCCCTCCGTTTACTCCTCGTCTCAACTACCTTGGTTAGAGAGATTATCATATTGTTTGGAATATATATGTCCTTTAGTAGATTTCAATATGAACTACTAGTACATACTCCAAACACTGATGTATATAGACGTATTTTAGAGTGTAGATTCACTCATTTTGCTCCGTATGTGGTCCATATTGAGGCCCTGTTTGGTTCATAAGTCCTAGGACCTTTTCTAGTCCCAACTAAAAAGTCCCTACTCCTTAAAAAGTCCCTGAGGGAGTCCTGGATTAGGGGGTGTCCGGATAGCCGGACTATAACCTTTGGCCGGACTGTTGGACTATGAGGATACAAGATTGAAGACTTCGTCCCATGTCCGGATGGGACTTTCCTTGGCGTGGAAGGCAAGCTTGGAGATATGGATATGTAGATCTCCTCCCATTGTAACCGACTTTGTGTAACCCTAGCCCTCTCCAGTGTCTATATAAACCAGAGGGTTTTAGTCCATAGGACGAATATACAATCATACCATAGGCTAGCTTCTATGGTTTAGCCTCTCTGATCTCGTGGTAGATCTACTCTTGTACTACCCATATCATCAATATTAATCAAGTAGGACGTAGGGTTTTACCTCCATCAAGAGGGCCCGAACCTGGGTAAAACATCGTGTCCCCTGCCTCCTGTTACCATCTGACCTAGATGCGCAGTTCGGGACCCCCTACCCGAGATCCGCCGGTTTTGACACCGACATTGGTGCTTTCATTGAGAGTTCCGCTGTGCTGTCGCCATCAGGAAGGATGCCTCATCCCGTCTTTAAAGACGGTGCCGTTAAGGGAGCTTTGGCTGTCGGCCAAACTCTCCGGCTAGGTGGTTTTCTTATGACCACCTGAAAGCACAAGTGCTCCCTGGGTGGTTTTGGTAATTAATGTCAACATATCTCTTGTTGGACTAACACTTTTACCTAGTATGTTTTAGATAAGTTCAACAATGGAGTGGCATGGACTAGAGGATGTGGAACCCCTTCAAGATGCTAAGGACAAAGGATTGGCTCAAGCTTCAAGATCAAGACTCTACATTTTCTATTTTAGTGATCCAAGATCACATTGAGTCTATAGGAAAAGCCAATACTATCAAGAGGGGATGAGGTGTTGCTTAATGGCTTGCTTGCTCAAAGTGCTTAGTGATATGCTCCAAAACCCTCAACTACCTTCCCACATCCACATATGACCTAAACCAAAAGTCAAACTCGGCCCCACCGATTCTTTCTATCCGGCGCCACCGAGTTTCAAATGTCATAGCCACTGCCACAAACCCTAGCAATTCGGTTTCACCGATAGGGATCTCGGTCTCACTGAGATGGGATTGTAATCTCTCCGTTTCCCTTCGTAACGGTTTGGTCTTACCGAGATGAGCGATCGGTCCCACCGAGATTGCAATGTAAACTCTCTATTTCCCTTTTGTAACATTTCGGTCTCACCGAGATGAGCGAATCGGTCCCACCGAGTTTACCTGACCAACTCTCTGGTTAGCTTATTACCAAAATCGGTCCCACTGAGTTTGTGTAATCGGTCACACCGAGATTACGTTATGCCCTAACCCTAACCATATCGGTCCTACCGAGTTGCATCTCAGTCCCACCGAAAATCCTAACGGTCACTAGGTTTGCTGAATCGGTCCAACCGAGTTTAACCATTCGGTCCCACCAAGTTTGGCAAATTGTGTGTAACAGTTAGATTCTGTGTGGAGGATATATATACCCCTCCACCCACTCTTCATTCATGGAGAAATCCATCAAAACATACCTACACTTCCAATACACATTTTCTGAGAGAGAACCACCTACACTTGTGTTGAGGTCAAGATATTCCATTCCAACCATATGAATCTTGATCTCTAGCCTTCCCCAAGTTGCTTTCCACTCAAATCTTCTTTCCACCAAATCCAAATCCTGAGAGAGAGAGTTGAGTGTTGGGGAGACTATCATTTGAAGCACAAGAGCAAGGAGCTCATCATCAACACACCATTTGTTACTTCTTGGAGAGTGGTGTCTCCTAGATTGGCTAGGTGTCACTTGGGAGCCTCCAACAAGATTGTGGAGTTGAACCAAGGAGTTTGTAAGGGCAAGGAGATCGCCTACTTCATGAAGATCTACCGCTAGTGAGGCAAGTCCTTCGTGGGCGACGGCCGTGATGGAATAGACAAGGTTGCTTCTTCGTGGACCCTTCGTGGGTGGAGCCCTCCATGGACTCGCGCAACCATTACCCTCCGTGGGTTGAAGTCTCCATCAACATGGATGTATGATAGCACCACCTATCGGAACCACGACAAAAACCTCCATGTCTCCAATTGCGTTTGAATACTCCAAACCCTTCTCCTTACATTCTTGCAAGTTGCATGCTTTACTTTCCGCTGCTCATATACTCATTGCATGCTTGCTTGATATGTATTGTGTTTGTTAAACTTGTTCTTAAACTCCACTTAAACTTAAGAATATTAAAAACTGTAACTTTTGGCAATTAGTGTCTAATCACCCCCCCTCTAGACACCTCTTCTCGATCCTTTCACCGCCTGTTCGGCCGCTGCGCCGACGAGGACTCCTCGGGTCATCGAAAGCAACCTTCACGTCAACTCGGAACTCGCCGAGCAGTTAGATCCAATGGAGCTCTCTTCCCTAAACAAGCTCTTGGATCTCATTGCCGCCCTAGGAGTCGCTACAGACTACGATCAGATTGGTCTTAAACCCGATCTGAGAGAGATCAACTCTCCCCAGGTCACCCATCACGTGGCAGTGGCGGAGGAACAATGCGGCGACCCCTCATCTATCTTAAGGACTAGCTATGTCCGGATTCCCGATCCCTCCAAGACGGATATCCGCGGAGGGGAGGACATCACTCAAGACCTAAACCTAGAGTCAGGCAGCGGGCCAGATTCATTGGAAAACATCCAAGAATCCAAACTTCCGAGTTTGGAAACTCCTTGGCCCTTGATTCTCAGATTGGGTGAGGTTTCGGATTCAATTCCACCCACCCACTAAAACATAAGTGATCTATCCCAAATTAGGCAAGAGCCCGAAGAAACAGTACACCATTACTGGGCCAGATTCCTCCTGGTCATTAACATGATAAAGGACTGCCGTGAGGAAGACGCAATTTCATTCTTGTACAATAATTGCACGGACAAGGGAATCCTCAACGCCATAAGTCGCCGCGAAATTACACGCTTTATCGACTTGGCGTCCATAGTACGAAAGTACTGTGCGATGGAAAGCGCCTGGAAAACCGAAATAAAATTTTGGGATAATCCGGTACTAAATACAAACCTAGTCCAAAATAAAAGGGTGCATTATCGCCAGACACCCAACACCAAAAGGCAAAAACCCTCTACAGGGCATGGAACCGTACCGGAGGGATGGCTCAATGGACCCTGTAAAATTCATAGTGCAGAGGGCGCCACACCAACTCATAGCCTTAGAGCATGATGGACACTCCGGCAGGTGGCCAAAAGTGGCGAAGATCTTCTAACCCCAGAAGCCACAGAGCACCAGCCCAGGGATACCAGTACGGTATTAACAGTCTTCGAGACTTTCGCGTCAAATAATATGCGAAAACGAACACTCTGCAGCCTTGCCAAAGTCTACCACGTGGCAACAATAAACCCATGGAGTGACATGGCTATTACTTTTAATGCTAGTGACGAACCTAAATTCCGAACAGCCCGAGCACCAGCCGCATTGGTCCTCAGTCCAATAGTGGACGACTTTTGACTCACCAAGGTACTCATGGACGGTGGCAACGGATTGAACCTCATTTATGAGGAAACCCTTCGAAAAATGGAAATAGACTAGAACCGCATCGAGCGAAGCAGCACAACCTTTAGAGGAATAATCCCTAGTTGGGAAGCGCGTTGTACAGGAAAAATCACACTAGATGTGGTGTTCGGCACGCCAGATAATTACAGGTCCGAAGAGGTCACGTTCCAAGTGGCCCCGTTCAGTAGCGGATACCACGCTT
The DNA here is from genome assembly GCF_003073215.2 of Triticum urartu. Taxonomy (NCBI): domain Eukaryota; kingdom Viridiplantae; phylum Streptophyta; class Magnoliopsida; order Poales; family Poaceae; genus Triticum; species Triticum urartu. The sequence goes on from NC_053023.1 coordinate 82,993,312, forward strand.
TATTAGGGCGGGAGGCGTTTACTATCTTCCAAGCCATACCCCATTACGGGTACGTGAAGCTCAAAATGCCCGGGCCCAACGGAATCATCACTCTTGCTAGTGATCCGGACATAGCACTCCGTGCCAAAAATAAGACAGCCGCACTGGCCCTCGAGGCACTATCCCAAGCCCTAGTGGCCGAGAAATTGACTGCGCTGCGCTCCACGATGAACAGGGACGACGTGATACTCAATAAAAGATCCAAGTCCACCTCCTTTAAACCGGCGGACGAAATAGTCAAATTCCAAGTCCATCCAACAGACCCTACAAAAACAGCCTCCATCGGGGCACAATTATACCCTGATGTCGACGCCGCACTACGAGAGTTCCTACGCGAGAACTGGGACATTTTTGCCTGGCACCCTTCAGACATGCCAGGAATCCCACGCAGGCTGGCCGAGCACAGCCTAAATATCCTAAAAGGATTCAAGCCAGTCAAGCAGGCTCTTCGGCGTTTCTCCGAACCTAAGAGACAAGCCATGGGAGAGGAACTAGCCAAGCTATTGGAGGTCGGATTCATCAGAGACATAAAACATCCGACTGGCTAGCAAACCTGGTGATGGTACCAAAGAAGGACAAATCCTGGCGCTTGTGCGTCGATTTTAAGGACCTTAACAAGGCCGGCGCAAAGGATCCCTTCCCCCTCCCTCGCATCGATCAAATCATTGACTCTACCGCAGAACACGATTCATTGTGTTTCCTCGACGCATACTCCGGCTACCATAAAATTAAAATGGCAGAGCCAGACCAAGCCGCAACGGCATTCATCACACCGTACGACCCATTCTGCTTCAACACAATGCCCTTCGGGCTCAAAAATGCCGGCGCAACATATCAGCGCATGATTCATACATGTCTGGCAAACCAGATCAGCAAAACAGTGGAGGCATACGTAGATGACGTGGTCGTCAAAACCAAGCATGTCGAATCTCTAGTAGACGACTTGAGGCTCACATTCGATAACCACCGAACATACGACATCAAGCTCAGCCCGGAAAAATGCGTTTTCGGCGTACCAGCCGGAAAGCTCTTGGGCTTCATTGTATCCGGTAGAGGAATTTGTAACACCCTCGATGCGACTATAGCTCCCACGTGTCGAGGCACGACTTAGAGACATAATCGCATTGAAGGCATATGTCGCAAGTTAGGCAATCTTCACAAACATCCCATGTAATGTAATAATAAAAGGGGAGATAACATAGTTGGCTTACACTCGCCACGTCAATCAAGTACATAAATAACATTACATCATCCAAACACTCATGGCCCGACTATGGCGCCAAAATAAAAGAGAACCCAACATGCGACACGGTCCCAATCACCCCCAACTGGGCACCACTACTGATCATCGGGAAAGGAAACATAGTATCGTTGAGAGTCTTCGTCGAACTCCCACTTGAGCTCACACGCGTCCCCTGGAGCGGAATCATCAAGGCCTGCACCTGGTGTAATAGTAATCTGTGAGCCACAGGGACTCAGCAATCTCGCACCCTCGCGATCAAGACTATTTAAGCTTATAGGTAAGGCAAGGTAATAGTAAGTGGAGCTGCAGCAAGCGACTAGCAAGTATGGTGGCTAACTTATTCGCAAAAGAGAGCGAGAAGAGGAGGCAAAGCACGAGTGAGAAGCTAGAGAGCAACCTGCGCAAACATTACTCCAACACCGTGTCCACTTCCCGGACTCCGCCGAGAAGAGGCCATCACGGTAACACACTCGGTTGATTCATTTTAGTTAAGTTAAGGTTCAAGTTGTCTACAACCGGACATTAACAAATTCCCATCCGCCCATAACCGTGGGCACGGCTTTCGAAAGTTCAATCCCTGCAGGGGAGTCCCAACTTAGCCCATGACAAGCTCTCACGGTCAACGAAGGAATAGACCTCCTCCCAAGACGTTCCGATCAGACTCGGTATCTCGGTAACTCAAGACACTTCGACAGGTTAAAACAAGACCAGCAACACCGCCCGAATGTGCTGACAAATCCCGATAGGAGCTGCACATATCTCTTTCTCAGGGCACACTCAGATAAGCAATCCGTACAACTAAAACCAGCCCTCGGGTTTCCCCGAGGTGGCGCTGCAAGGGGCTCTAGTTTGGACCAACACTCAGAGGAGCACTGGCCCGGGGGGGTTAAAATAAGATGACCCTTGAGTCTGCAGAACCCAAGGGAAAGAAAAGGGTAGGTGGCAAATGGTAAGACCAATGTTGGGCATTGCTGGAAAAGCTTTAATCAAGGCGAACTATCAAGGGGTTCCCATTATAACCCAACCGCGTAAGGAACGCAAAATCCGGGAACATAACACCGATATGACGGAAACTAGGGCGGCAAGAGTGGAACAAAACACTAGGCGAGAGGCCGAGCCTTCCACACTTTACCAAGTATATAGATGCATTAAGATAACATGGCAATATAATGATATCCCAACAAGTAAATAAAAGATGTTCCAACAAGGAACGACCTCCAATCTTCACCTGCAACTAGCAACGCTATAAGAGGGGCTGAGCAAGCGGTAACATACCCAATCAATGGTTTGCTAGGACAATGGTGGGTTAGAGGTTTGACATGGCAATTTAGGAGGCTTTCAAGAAAGTTGTAGGCATCGTAGCAATGGCATAGCAAAAGAGCGAGCAAACTAGCATAGCAAAGATAGTAGTGATTTCGAGGGTATGATCATCTTGCCTGCACAATTGTCAGAGTTGACTGGATCCTCGAAAGCAAACTCAACGGGCTCCTCATTAGCAAACTCGTCTCCCGGCTCTACCCAAACAATACAAACGAGCAACAAGGACACAATCAACCACGTGCAAGACCAAGCAATATGATGAAATGATGATATGTTATGCGGGATGCGATGCGGGATGCAAAATGCAAGATATGACAGGAAATGCATGAACCTGGCCTCAACATGGAATTCCAAGGGTGCCACTGGAAATATGAGATGAAATCGCTTGAAAACGATATAAAGAACGCCGGAATCGGAGTTACGGTTTGGAAATGGCAAGCGATTCAAATATGATAGCGGTCTGCGATTTACAGCAAGTAGGCATCTAAATGCAATGACATGAACATGCTACAGCACCCAAACATGACAACAAAATACATGGCAGGGATGCACACAAGATGCTTAACAAAAGTCTAGCACTGATCTACGGCCAAATCATCCATTAACAGGTTCAAACAAGCATGGCAAAAACGCAAACGGAAAACAGATTTCAGACTTAGTGAAATTAACACTTGTCTGGAATTTCAGATCATATAGCCCTCTTCGGAGCAACAAAACTACATGCTACAGGACCTGAACATGACAAAGCAAAGCATGGCATGGAGCTAATCAATGAGCTTAACAAAAGTCCCTTAGTGACCTTGAGCCAAAAGGGATCACAAAATATACTAACAAGCACACGAACATAGCAAAAACATAATCAGTTTTCAGAGTTAGTGAAAACTGGGACATGCTGAAACATAACTCACGAAGGCATGTTTACGAGCTCGATGCACTCACCACGGTGCAAGTCATGGCAATACAAGTATACATCCCTTAAGAAGGCACAAAATACAAGCTAGACATGGCAAGAACAATGGCATAGCATGCACGGAACAACTACAATAACATCGGCAAAATCGCAAACAAGTTGACGATCTGCCCAGATTCACAACGAAGCAAAAGTAGAGCTCGATTGACTCAAGCTAGGGTGCTCCATAATTTCAAACAAAGACATGGATGGATAGAGCACTCAGATAAGCAATCCGTACAACTAAAACCAGCCCTCGGGTTTCCCTGAGGTGGCGCTACAAGGGGCTCTAGTTTGGACCAACACTCAGAGGAGCACTGGCCCGGGGGGGTTAAAATAAGATGACCCTTGAGTCTGCAGAACCCAAGGGAAAGAAAAGGGTAGGTGGCAAATGGTAAGACCAATGTTGGGCATTGCTGGAAAAGCTTTAATCAAGGCGAACTATTAAGGGGTTCCCATTATAACCCAACCGCGCAAGGAACGCAAAATACGGGAACATAACACCGATATGACGGAAACTAGGTCGGCAAGAGTGGAACAAAACACTAGGCGAGAGGCCGAGCCTTCCACCCTTTACCAACTATATAGATGCATTAAGATAACATGGCAATATAATGATATCCCAACAAGTAAATAAAAGATGTTCCAACAAGGAACGGCCTCCAATCTTCACCTGCAACTAGCAACGCTATAAGAGGGGCTGAGCAAGCGGTAACATAGCCAATCAACGGTTTGCTAGGACAATGGTGGGTTAGAGGTTTGACATGGCAATTTAGGAGGCTTTCAAGCAAGTGGTAGGCATCGTAGCAATGGCATAGCAAAAGAGCGAGCAAACTAGCATAGCAAAGATAGTAGTGATTTTGAGGGTATGATCATCTTGCCTGCACAGTTGTCAGAGTTGACTGGATCCTCGAAAGCAAACTCAACGGGCTCCTCGTTAGCAAACTCGTCTCCCGGCTCTACCCAAACAAGACAAACAAGCAACAAGGATACAATCAACCACGTGCAAGACCAAGCAATATGATGAAACGATGATATGCTATGCGGGATGCGATGCGGGATGCAAAATGCAAGATATGACAGGAAATGCATGAACCTGGCCTCAACATGGAATTCCAAGGGTGCCACTTGAAAGATGAGATGAAATCGCTTGAAAACGATATAAAGAACGCCAGAATCGGAGTTACGGTTTGGAAATGGCAAGCGATTCAAATATGACACCGGTCTGCGATTTACAGCAAGTAGGCATCTAAATGCAATGACATGAACATTCTACAACACCCAAACATGACAACAAAATACATGGCAGGGATGCACACAAGATGCTTAACAAAAGTCTAGCACTGAGCTACGGCCAAATCATCCATTAACAGGTTCAAACAATCATCCATCAACGGGCTCCGCGTTAGCAAACTCGTCTCCCGGCTCTACCCAAACAAGACAAACAAGCAACAAGGATACAACTAACCACGTGCAAGACCAAGCAATATGATGAAATGATGATATGCTATGCGGGATGCGATGCGGGATGCAAAATGCAAGATATGACAGGAAATGCATGAACCTGGCCTCAACTTAGAATTCCAAGGGTGCCACTGGAAATATGAGATGAAATCGCTTGAAAACAATATAAAGAACGCCGGAATCGGAGTTACGGTTTGGAAATGGCAAGCGATTCAAATATGACACCGGTCTGCGATTTACAGCAAGTAGGCATCTAAATGCAATGACATGAACATGCTACAGCACCCAAACATGACAACAAAATACATGGCAGGGATGCACACAAGATGCTTAACAAAAGTCTAGCACTGATCTACGGCCAAATCATCCATTAACAGGTTCAAACAAGCATGGCAAAAACGCAAACGGAAAACAGATTTTAGACTTGGTGAAATTAACACTTGTCTGGAATTTCAGATCATATAGCCCTCTTCGGAGCAACAAAAAACATGCTACAGGACCTGAACATGACAAAGAAAGACATGGCATGGAGCTACTCAAAGAGCTTAACAAAAGTCCCTTAGTGACCTTGAGCCAAAAGGGATCACAAAATATACTAACAAGCACACGAACATAGCAAAAACATAATCAGTTTTCAGACTTAGTGAAAACTGGGACATGCTGAAACATAACTCACGAAGGCATGTTTACGAGCTCGATGCACTCACCACGGTGCAAGTCATGGCAAGACAAGCATACATCCCTTAAGAAGGCACAAAATACAAGCTAGACATGGCAAGAACAATGGCATAGCATGCACGGATCAACTACAATAACATCGGCAAAATCGCAAACAAGTTGGACGATCTGCCCAGATTCACAACGAAGCAAAAGTAGAGCTCGATTGACTCAAGCTAGGGTGCTCCATAATTTCAAACAAAGACATGGATGGATAGAGCACTAAAGATTAACAAAACTCCCTTACTGATCATCCTCAAAAGAGGCACGGATCACTAGGAAACAACATGAGCATATGGCATCGTGAGATAAACAATCCCAGGACTTAGTGAAATCACTAAGTCCCTGAAAACAGAATTAGCAAGTGCACCTCTTTGCAAGCTTGCACAAGTCACTACACACATCCTAAAAATATATGGGTTGCACCTCTGGAGATATGACAAAACCCTTAACAAAACACATGTAGAACTCACGGGCATATCATGCACACATTAATCATGGCAAAAATAACAAAAGTGCTAAACGGAGTAGCAGATCTGACAATTAACTCAAGTAGCCCTCTTCTAACAGCATTTTGGGCATCAAGATGAGCTCAAATGAAAATGATGCAATGGAATGAAATGATGTACTCTCTGAGATGAACATTTTGATATGCTAAATGCCCAAATCGGAGCTACGGATGCAAAGTTACGGGGCCGCGAACATGAGCATATGAGCTAAAAAATATCCGGGACTTGGTGAAAAAAAAACTACCCCAGATCTGGATCTAGGGTTTACTGTTCACGGCACGGAACCCGAGGACGGCGGCGCGGCTCGCCGGGGAAGTCGAGGACGGCGGTGGCCGGGGTTGGGGACGCCGGATCCGGCGAGGTCGCCGGTGGCCGGGCCGGAGCTGCGGCCGGCTGGGGCGAGGGGCGGGGCGGCGCGGCTTCCCCGCCGCGGCGGAGCGGGCGGCGGCGTCCGGCAGCTGCGGGCGGAGGCGGCGGCGGCTGCGGGCGGCGGCCGCGGCAGCGAGGCGGCCGCGGCGCGTGGAGGAGGGCGGCGGCTCGGGGCGCGGCCCGGGAGGCGGCGCGGGAGGGCCGGCCTCGGGCCTCTGCGGGCCGCGGTGGCGGCGGGCGCCGGGCGCCACGTGGCGCGCCCTGGGTGGGCGGCGGCGGCGGACATTGTCCGGCTCCGCCCGGACACGTCCGGAACGGCGGACCTGGGATTTTTAGGGTTAGGGGGGAGAGGATCCGCGAATTGGAATGGGGGGTGTATATATAGGCATAGGGGGAGCTAGGAGAGTCCAAATGAGGTGCGGTTTTCGGCCACGCGATCGTGATCGAACGCTCTAGGACATGGAGCAGAGTTTGGTGGGTTTTGGGCCAAATTGGAGGGGTGTTGGGCTGCAACACACACGAGGCCTTTTCGGTCCCTCGGTTAACCGTTGGAGTATCAAACGAAGTCCAAATGACACGAAACTTGACAGGCGGTCTACCGGTAGTAAACCAAGGCCGCTTGGCAAGTCTCGGTCCAATCCGTAAATGTTTAATCCCCACACACGAAAGAAAGCTAGAAATGACCACCGGAGGAGAACGAAGCGCCGGAATGCAAAACGGACAACGGGGAAAATGCTCGAATGCATGAGACGAACACGTATGCAAATGTAATGCACATGATGACATGATATGAGATGCATGACAACGACAACAACACACGGAGACAAAAACCCGAACCCGAGAAAATAAAATAACTTAACGCCGGAAACGGCAAGAGTTGGAGTACAAATTGGGAAAGTTACATCCGGGGTGTTACAGAATTGAAGCAAATCCAGCCAAGATCCGAGCTCTGTCACAATTAGACATCCCAAAAGACCTCAAACAAATACAAAAATTGACCGAATGCGTGGAGGCTCTAAGCCGCTTTATCTCCCGCTTGGGAGAAAAGGCATTACCCCTTTATCGCCTCCTCCGGCGCACCGAACACTTCGAGTGGACAGATGCCGCCACGGCCGGACTCAACGAAATAAAAGCCATATTGGAAACAAACCCAGTCCTGGCCGCGCCAAACATTGGCGAACCAATGCTATTATACATTGCGGCAACTCATCAAGTAGTAAGCGCAGTGCTCGTCGTCGAACGAGAAACGGACGGACACAAATTCCCCCTTCAAAAGCCGGTTTACTATGTGTCCACTGTCCTTACTCCATGCAAGTCACGGTACCCGCATTATCAAAAGATAGCGTACGCGGTATTTATGGCGTCCCGGAAGCTGCGACACTACTTTCAAGAGTGTTCGATAACGGTAGCCTCGGAAGTACAACTTAACGATATTATAAACAACCGCGACGCAATGGGCCGGATTGCCAAATGGGCCATTGAGCTCCTCCCATTCGACATAACCTACAAGCCACGGCGAGCTATTAAGTCGCAAGTTTTGGCCGACTTCGTCGCCGAATGGACGGAAGCCGAACTCCCTAAAGAGTACGACACATATTCCAACTGGATCATGCACTTCAACGGCTCCAAAATGTTGGCTGGTCTAGGGGCTGGTGTCGTTTTGACGTCCCCAACAGGAGATACAATTCAATACGTACTCCAGATAATGTATACGGACTCCAACAATGCAGCCGAATATGAGGCCCTTCTACATGGTCTCCGGATGGCAGTATCCATCGGCATTCAACGCCTAGAGGTGCGCGGGGACTCGAACCTCGCGATATCCCAAATAAATGGAGACTTTGATGCCAAGGATCCGAAAATGGCAGATTATCGCAACGCCGTCCTAAAAATGTCAGCTCGGTTCGAGGGGCTCGAATTTCACCATATAGCCCGGGAAAACAATCAGGCAGCAGACGTCCTGGCACGCATCGGCGCAAAACGCGATGCCATCCCTCCCAACATTTTCTTGGAAAGGCTGTTCAAGCCATCCGTAGTATGGGAAGGGGAACTCGGAAATAACAGCCCGGACCCTCCCGCACTGCCCGACACCGAACATTCTGACATAATTGGAGGCTCTGCCAACGAAATAACAACTTCAGCCCACGTAATAATGGAAGTCATAGCCCCGTGGACAGAACCATTCCTAGCCTACCTAACTAAGCAGGAACTTCCCGCGGACCAAAACGAGGCACGCTGCATAGTGCGGCGATCTAAAGCCTATAAAGTCCATGAGGGAGAGCTTTATAAGAAAAGCACCACCAGAGTCCTTCAAAGGTGTATCTCCAAAGAGGAAGGGCGGAATCTTCTGGCTGAAATTCATGCCGGACTCGACGGTCACCATGCGGTGGCCTGGGCCCTTGTAAGTAAGGCCTTCCGTACAGGCTTCTATTGGCCGACGGCCCGGGCAGACGCTTAGGACTTAGTCCAACAATGCGTTGGTTGCCAGCTTTTTGCTAACCAAAGCCATATGCCACCCACCGTCCTCCAAACCATCCCCATCACCTGGCCCTTCGCGGTCTGGGGACTTGACATGGTTGGACTCCTTAAAGGAGGAACCCACAAGCAAAAATACTTACTGGTCATGGTGGATAAGTTCACCAAATGGATAGTAGCCAAGCCTGTTAAGACGGCCGAATCCGGACCGGTGATAGACTTCATATCCGGGGTCGTACACCGTTACGGCGTCCCCCACAGCATCATCACTGATAACGGCACGAACTTTACGACCGACGAGGTAAAACTCTGGTGCAAAAACATGGGCATTAAGCTCGATTATGCTTCAGTCTATCACCCACAAACTAACGGTCAGGTCGAGCGAGCAAATGGTCTTATCATGAGCGGCATCAAACCTAGATTAGTGCGGTCCCTCAAGGAATCTAACACGCATTGGGTAGAGGAGCTCGACTCTGTACTCTAGGGGCTGCGGACTACGCCGAATCGCACTACCGGATACACACCATTCTTTATGGTATACGGCGCAGAGGTGGTTCTGCCCTGCGACGTCATTCATGACTCACCTCGAGTGCGCATGTACGAAGAAAGAGAAGCCGAGCTCGATCGGCAGGATAGTTTGGACGCCTTGGAGGAGGAGCGTGATGTGGAAAAAGCCCGTTCCGCATTCTATCAACAGCAGGCTCGAAGATACCAAAGCAGAGAAGTATGTGCCAAAACTTACAATGTTGGCGAGTTAGTTCTAGGCCTGCCGGATAAGAAAAAGGACAAACTCAAGCCCAAATGAGAAGGTCCCTTCATCATTGACCAAGTCCTGACTGGTGGAGCGTATCGTCTGCAGGATGCATCGGATAATCGACTCGAGCGGAACCCATGGAACGCAGCCCGACTCCGAAGATTCTACGCCTAACGCCGGACTCTGTGTTCGTCTCCTTCCTCTGTCCATTTTTTATACACTATCTGTCTTACATTTTTCTCCTTCTCCTTTTATTTTCCCTCACAGACTTTAGGGGCCCATTCGTGCCTTGTTTGCACGCAACTAGCGTGCTATCCACGCTAATTATACCTGGGGGCTTCTTTAACATAAGCTTATTCATATGGGCTTTATGCCCAACACATGTGTTATCCTTCCGCATGTACCCTTTATTCACCATTATATGCATCGATATGACTTAAGTTTTGGCCAAGCTGGGTTGCCTGGCTCTTGTATTTATGCCCTATGTTCCCGTTAATTCGGCTAGGGCATAAGGGGAGCACCTCTGCGATTGTTACTACCGGGTCAGCCGGATGTGTACCTCAGAATGGGTGAAGCCAAAAGCTAGCGTTCTTAAGGGAATATTCGGTCGGTGAACTAAAGATGATTTTTTATTTACTTATGCGCCTCCAGATATTTTTTTGCGTCTCTTCTCGCAGTCCGGACATGCACTTTAGGGCATGCCTCCCAGGGAAAGGAACCCCTAACGGAACTATTCTCCCTGGAAGATGTTTCTTACTAACCATGTAATATAACATAACTAGTTGGGCACTTGTCTGTTCAAGAACTAATGACCCCTACGTCTGGTCTCCACGCATGCCCCAGTTCTTACATAACCGAGAGGGTTCGGATACACTCCGGACCGTCGGGTCCCGAGGTGGAAGCGAAAAGGTCCGCCACGACAAACGATCTACAATCCGGCTAGAAGGCATTTGTCGGGTGGTAGGTGCGACATATGCCAATGGGTGGCTTATCATTGTGGGAGCCAGTAAGATGTCGCTGGTGCCTGGAAGCGGGATGAGGCGAAGACATGCACGCCGGTGAATCTTACCCAGCTTCGGGGCTCTCCGTGGAGATAACACCCCTACTGCTGCTCTGCGGGGTCTCTGCATGATCACTAGATGAATAAGTAGCTACACGATGCTCCTTGAGCTGTTTGGCGAGAGGAGGAAGAAGGGCACTGCTCGCTCTCTTCTCCTCCCTATGTGGTGTCTAAAACTAGCAGGGATCAACCCTTTGCATGGGTGTCCCAGGGGGTTTATATAGGCCTACCCCCGGGGATACAATGGTAATCCGGCTGGGCATGGGGCCCAGCCGTCTGTGTCTACACTCGCCGGCTTCTGCGCCGGCTGTTGGGGCCCGCCGGCTGGTGGGTCCCGCCGGCTGCCGGCTCCTTGGTCGACAGGCAGGCCCCACTATCCAATGCCTTGTCGGTGGCTAGTTACTGTTGCTCAATCCTGGTGACGAGGGCTTCACCGAGGTGGGCGTGGCTACAGTGCCGCCGTCCGGCGGGTGATCGCTGTAGCCTCACCGCGTCTTGTCACCTTAATGGGGCATCTCCTTTGAGGGAGGTGGCAAGCCGGCTCTGTCTTGGGCCGACTGGGGGAGGCCTGGCCGCCTTCGGGTGTCTCTCTGCCTGAAGGGGCCCACCGCCCATGGGCCACACTGGCAGCCCGTCATGGATGACATCAAGGTCAACGTAGCAACAGTGCCGCGCCGGACGGGTCATGGCCACCCGTACGGCGCACTGTGCCAGGCGTGCTCCGGGATTCGGGGGTGGCAGGCTTTACTGTAGCCACGCCCCGTCACACTGCCATTATGTGGATGCAGACTTCGAGGGTACGATCTTGACCGCTCTGTGGAAGCCGGCTTCTTGGAGTAGGCCTTCTCGCGGCCGGCTTCTCGGAGCTGGCCCTCCCGCGGCTTTCTTCATGAGGGCTAAAGTCGGGTTGCCTTCCGATAGCCGGCCTGGGGGACAGCCGGCAAGGGGAAGGCGGCCCCATGTCTTGGATTCTTGAGGGCCGGATCGGCTCGTAATTTTTATAGAAGGGCCAGGGGGAGCCGGCTAGGCTACCCATGGTTCTTTACTCCGACAGTAGTCCCCGAAGATGATCGAGCTTCGAGGCTAACAAAGGGACGAGAAGCTCGGTCAGCTTCCTATCCTGAGGGGCCGGCTGTGCTTGTGCGCACCGTCTTCGGAAAGCCCCGTTTCACGTAGGCGGGAACGCGGGTCGTCCTGCGAGCTGACCGCACGCCATCCGGCGGGCCACGTGGCAAGGAAATCCTGCCAGTGCACGCGCGCGACGGGACGCCGCCACAGGCCCGAGCCCGCCACTCCTAGACCTCGGCCCGAGCGTGGATCTTCTGCGGCCCACGCGGACCGCTCGCCTTCCCGCGGCGGTTTTATTTCGCCATCAGGGCGCAATAATCGCGGGACCTGGGGGAGTGGGCGCAGTTGATCCCCACGTTCTCCCACGCCACGCCTCCTCGGCTCCGCCGCGCGGGTCTATAAGTAGGGGGAGGAGGGGGAGCGGCAGAGGCTCGCACGTTCTCCCTCGCTCCGCCCCTTCTCGCCTTCCTTCTTCTTCTTTCCGCCGCCGCAGCAACCCATTGCCGCGCCGTTCCGCTGTCGGACCTCTCAGTTCCTTTGGTCCCGCCGTAGCGGGGTCGTGCGTGTCTCCGCCGTCGCATCATCTTGCTCCTCGCTGCGTCGCTCCCATGGCGCTGTCGAGCTCGTGGGATGGCTCCAACGTCCACGAGGACCACGTCGAGTTCCTCCGCCGGACGCGGCGCCTGCCGGGCGAGAACTTCGTGCGGGTTCGTCAAGCGCCGGCGAGGGAGATTTCGCCGGCACCGGAGGAGGGCGAGCGGGTGATCTTCCGCTCGCACTGCCTGCGCGGCTTCGGCCTCCCGGCGAGCGGATTCCTTCGAACCTTCCTTGAATTCTACCACCTCCAGCCGCATCACCTCACGCCCAACACGGTGATGCTGCTGTCGGCTTTCGTCACCCTGTGTGAGGGCTTTCTTGGGGTTCTCCCCATGCTCGAGCTCTGGGGGGAATTCTTCCAGAGCAAGCTCGGCACCGTCGTCGCGGGCGTGCCCGCCCCCTGCGGAGCCTTCATTGCCATCAGGCGGATGGGCGAGAACAATCCGTTCCCGCCCATCCCGCTGATCCAGTCGGTGAAGCTCTGGAAGAAGTCCTACTTTTACGTGAAGAACGTCGCCCAGCAAGGCGAGTACGTCAACCTGCCGCCTTACGTAGCCGGCCCGCCGGCTGGGAGGCAACCTTGGTGGAGCTACCAGGCCAGGTTGTTGTCTCAGGCCGGGAACGCAGCCGTCTCCCGGCTTCGGGTGATGATCCAGTCGGAGGGCCTGACCGGAACCGACTTGGTGGCCGCCTTCGTGGAGCACCGAGTACTTCCGCTCCAAGGCCGGCCTCACATGATTTGCCAGATGAGCGGCCGCTTCGACCCGTGCCGGCTGAGCACCAGGAGATGCCTCATGCAGAGGTGTCTTACATGGTGAACTACATCTCCAACTGCAAGCTCGCCGAGGATTGGCGATACGGCAAGGAGCCGTATTCCCGCGCCAACCCTCCGCCTGCCGTAAGTTTTTTCTTCTTTTCTTCCTTTTTGTAGCCGGCCTCATGATGGCCGACCTCTGATCAGTTGGTTTGCCTTTAGCAGAACCCTCTTCTTCCGCCGACGGCCGGGGCCGCAGGGGTAGAGCGCCAACTCCTACCCGACCGCACGATGGACGACGCCGACGATCCGGACCTGGGAGCGGCCGCCATGGAAGACGCCATCATGGGGGAAGGAGACGAGGCCGGAGGCGCGGGGCTCGGGGCCGGCTTCGAAGACTGGCCAGATGACGACGAGGTCGAAGCTGCCCCGCACCGCCAGCCGGCGCTTGATCATCAAGGCACGGGCCCGTCTGCCGCGCCGGCTGCCCGTGGCGGCGCGCAGAAGCGTCGGGCCGCGTCGACCTTCTTCGGCAGCCGGCCGAAGAAATCCAAGGCTTCTACAGCGGCGACCAAGCGGGATGAGGCGGCCGTGAAGGCGGCCCGCTTCCGCAAGGTGGTGAAACAGCCGTAGGCGATCTCGGCGTAAGTCGTTGAATGTCTTGTATATATTTTTTTGTTGTACTTTTCGACCGAAGCTCTTCTAAACCTTTCTTTGCTCGTCGGACAGGGCACCGCTTTCCCTTGAGCGGGGTCCTGGCGGCTCCGTAGTCGGGCCGACTGGAGGGTCTTCAGGCTCCCGTCGCGTGGATCTCCGCGCCGACCTTAGGGAGGCCACGGAGCGGAACGCACGGGAGGCGCGGGAGGAGCGGGAGGCGGCGGAGCGAAGGACCGCCCAGGCGACGAAGGAGCAGGCCGACGCGGCGGCCAAGGCCCGGGCGGAGGCGGCAGCCGCGGAGACGGAGGCGGAGGCCTCGCACAACCAGCCTCCGCTGCTCGTCTTCCCTCTCCGCGCCGTGGCCCCCGACATCCCCGTGCCCCCGTCGGAGGAGGTCGACCAAGACACGCCGGTGATGGAGAGGAGGGAGGACCACGTGATCTTCGTGGAGGGGGCGCCGCAGACGGCGCCGACTGGAGCGGGCCAAACCGGCCAATCAGCTGCGGCGCCAGAGCAGCCGGCCGGGGGCGAGCCGGAGGCAGGGGCCGGCCTCGAGGTGCAGCTGGCATTGTGCCGGTGCGCAGGGGGTGGCGCCTCCGCGCTGGAACCGCACCGAGCTGCGGGCGCCAGCCAGACGGCGGAGGCCCTGGAGGCGGCCAGCGCCAGCACGTCCGAGTGGACTCCCAGCGGGGGGACGGGCGAGCTGAACGCGGCGGCCCAGGAGGTCCGGAACCGGCTTCAAGCTCAGGCCACCTCGCTGCAGTGATACACCCAAGAGTTCCTCGCGACACGGGCCATCATCCAGGTGAGTCTTCTGGCCTTGGTTATTTTGCTCTTTTGATTTCTTCCGTGGGGGCGCGTCAGCGCACCCACTGGGTGTAGTCCCCGAGTTCCGAGTCGGCTGCTGCGCAGGCGGCTTGGAACTTACTAGGTCCTGACAACTTAACTTATCCTTGCCTCCTGTATAATCTTCCAGGAGTATCATAACCTCCGCGCTGCTGCCTTCAACTCCCAGGCTCAGGAGCTGGGCCGGAGAACCGAGGACCTAACCAGCAGCCGGAGTGCGTGCTTTGTTTCGTTCATCTCCTGTGGGGGCGCGTCAGCGCACCCACTGGGTGTAGTCCCCGAGATTCGGGCCGACTGCTGAGCAGCCGGGTCGGATCTTCCTTGACGACTTCTTCCTTATTAATTTTTCTTTTGTCTTCATGCTTGTAGGAGCCAATGCCGACTTGAGGGGGCAGCTCAGCGGGGCCCAGGCCGCCCTTCGCGCCACGGAAGCCGAGTAGAACGCCTTGGTCCTGGAGCATGACCGCCTGGCCAAGAAGTTGGCCGACCAGGAGGAGAGCCACAAGGCGGCCCTGAAGAAGGCACAGGACAGCGAGGACGCCCTGAAGGCCGAGTTCGAGACCGAAGCGGCGGGCTGGGCTGAGGCGAAGTAGGCACTGAGCGAGGGCTTCGGTCGTATCGAGGATCTGATCGATGGTAAGCCGCCTTCTTCACTCCTTGCTTGCCCCTTGATCCCTGATTTGTGTTTTGACTTGTGCTGCTTTTTGTTCTCTGTGCAGACTACTTTCCCGGCTACTCCGTCTTCGCCACCCAAACCATCGAGGCCCATCGCGAGGCGCGCCGGCAGGCGGGGGCTGAAATCACACCGGACGCGAGCCGGACGCTTGAGGAGCAACTCTTGGCGGTCCAAGCCCGGCTGCAGCCGGCTCACCGTATGCTCCGCCGCCTCCAGCGCGCCGGGGCGCAGGTGTTGGCCGCCCTCTGGCCAAGCGAGACGATTCCCCGCACCCCGAGTCGGACTGCCGACTGGCTGGAGGTTGCGGTTGGCCGCTTCGAGGCCTGGAAGGCATCGGCGGCCCGGCTTGGAGCTGGGCGGGCGCTGGAGTTCGTCCGAGCCTGGTATCCGGGGCTGAACCTGGACCAGCTGCGCACCTGGCGGCTGGAGGCCGACGAAGAGATGGAGGAGGTGCGGTCGGCTATCGCTCAGCGTGCTTCGACGATTGCTGAGTGCACTGACATCAGCGTCTTCGCTCCTGAAATTAATGATGACGGCGTTGCCCAGCCGGAGGAGTGGTTCGGGCTGGACCCGGCAGCGGGTGAGAACTCGGCAGAGGAGATCGCCTCCAGCGATGAAGGCAAAGACGACAAAGGAGAGGAAGGCGAAGACATTGAGCCGGCCTGTGAAGCGGCCAGCCAGCCTCAGCCTGATCGTGCCTCCAGCAACGAGGCACGTGCTAGCGCGCCCTCTGCGGGAGGCGGTGATCATGCCGAGGTTCGCCAGCCGGCACTGCCGTCTCCACTGACCTGCCTGACTCGCCAGTCGCTCCCTTGGCTTAATCTGCCGTCCTTGTTTTTTCCTGCTTGTTGCCTTTTGAACAATTTTATTAAACTTGTGCAGTTCCACCCACTGGGGGTGTATTCGAACTATGTTGAATGCTGGCCTTTTGAAGGTCTTTTATGTAAATATTATTGTGTGCGTGTTTGGTTTCCATTCGTGTATGCTTTTTATCCTTAGGCTATTTCCTTTGCCGCCTTCCTCTTTTGGGAAGGCAAGTACTCGAGCTTTCTTAGATTGAAGCGAGGTGAATGGAAGCCGGTCGGCCGGCTACTTTGGTAGTCAGTCGGTGGTGGGAGAATAACCGGCTTTTGTTATATTAGTCCGTTAGTCCCTAGCCATTTTTCGTGTGGGCGTCCTTTCCTGCCTTTAACTCTTGCCAGCCGGACAGCCGGTTCTTCGATCTGCGACTTTTGGCAAGAGAAGGCTTGGGAGCCGGCACACTACTTGTCTGACCGCAGGTAGGACTTCTAATATAACTCTAGGCGGCCAGTCCCCGGGCTGACTAGTCGAACCCGGTGCTGGACGGAAAAAGTGAATGTAATGACAAGGTCATAAGTATGATACTCTTCATTCATAGATAAAAGATGGCAGTCCCCGAGCTCTCCTCGGGGGGCCTATTGTCTCGTACTTAGTACAAAAGTTAGCGTGATACATACTGCATTTCAGCTGTAAAATCTTCGGAGGAGGTTGGCGTTCCATGGTCGTTCCGACTCCTTGCCGGAGTCGTCTCTCTTTCGTGCCTTCGGCTTCTGTGCATCGATCAGGTAGTAGGAGTCGTTGCCTAAAGCTCTGCTGATGACGAAGGGGCCCTCCCAAGGGGCCGAGAGCTTGTGCTGGCCAGCTGTTCGCTGGATCAGCCGGAGCACAAGATCGCCCTCTTGGAAGGATCTTGGCTTGACCTTCCGGCTGTGGTAGCGGCGCAGGCCCTGCTGATAGATGGCGGACCGGCTGAGGGCTAACAACCGGCCTTCTTCCAGCAGGTCGACGCCATCTTCTCGTGCTTCCTTGGCCTCCGCTTCTGTGTACATGGTTACCCGAGGCGAGTCGAACTCGATGTTAGTTGGGATGACCGCCTCGGCACCATACACGAGGAAGAAAGGAGTGAAGCCGGTTGACTTGTTTGGGGTAGTGCGCAGACTCCAGAGGACGGCCGGTAGCTCATCGAGCCAACAGCCGGCTGAACGCTCCAGTGGTACGACCAGTCGGGGCTTAATGCCGGAAAGGATGAGGCCGTTGGCTCGCTTGACCTGGCCATTTGACTGCGGGTGGGCAACGGACGCTAAGTCCAACCGGATGCCTTGCGTCGCGCAGAAACGTGCCAAGGCTCCCTTGGCGAAATTCGTGCCATTGTCGGTGATGATGCTGTGTGGCACGTCGTACCGAGTTGTTATATCTGCGATAAATGTCACGGCAGTCGGCCCATTCAGCTTCTTGATCGGCTTTGCCTCAATCCATTTGGTGAATTTGTCCACGGTGACAAGCAGATGTGTCATGCCGCCGCGTGCCGTCTTGAATGGGCCCACCATGTCCAGTCCCCAAACGGCGAAGGGCCAAGTGAGGGGAATGGTCTTGAGTGCTGAAGCCGGCATGTGTTGCTTGGAGCTGAAGAGTTGGCATCCTTTGCAATGTTTAACTAACCCCTTGGCGTCATCCAAAGCAGTCGGCCAAAAGAAACCATGGCGGAAGGCTTTGGCGACGAGTGATCTTGAGGCCGCATGGTGGCCGCATTCTCCTTGGTGGATGTCTCTGAGGATTGCAATGCCCTTCTCTTGCTCGACGCATCGCTGGAGGACTCCAGTGACACTGCGCTTGACGAGCTATCTGTTGACGACTGTGTATGCTCCGGCTCGGCGTTGGACTTGTCTTGCCTCTGTTTCGTCAGCCGGCAGATCTTGGTTTATTAGGAAGTTGAGGATGGACTGAGCCCATGAAGGAGCTGCGACTTCTTCTATTGCCAATGTAGCTACTGCGACCAGGGTGGGCGGGCTGTGTGGTGAAATGCTGGAGTCGGCCGCCGCCTGTTGTGTTAGTGCAGTCTCCGGGCCGACTACCGCAGTCCCCGAGCCGGGTGTGGCAGTCCCCTGGTCGGGCGTAACTACGGAAGTCCCCGAGCCGCCTGCTGATGTCCCCTGGCCGACTATCGAAGTCCCCGGGTCACCTTCTTGGTTCTTCGAGTTGGGCCCGGCGGTATCGGGGTCAGGCGGTACGAAGATGGAATCGGACTCTGGAGACGGCTTGATAGACGGCTTGAGGTGGCGTTTTAGAGAGACACCGGTTGCTATTGCTTGCCGAGTGGAGCCTATTCGAGCCAGGGCATCAGCTGGCTCGTTGTTGGCTCACGGTACATGGAGGAACTCGCATCCTTCAAAATACCCACTGATCTGCTGAACGAGGAAGCGGTAGCTTGCCATATTTGCGTCCTTGGCATCACAGTCGCCGGATGATTGCTGGACCACCAAGTCCGAGTCGCCATAACATAGGATCCGGCGAATGCCGAGCTCTTTGGCAAGCCGGAGCCCGTGTATGAGCGCCTCGTACTCGGCCACGTTGTTGGAGGCGGCAAAGTGAATTTGCAGTGTGTATCTGAGCTTGTCGCCTTTGGGAGAGGTGAGGATGATGCCGGCTCCCAAGCCGGTGCGCATCTTGGACCCATCGAAGTGCATGCGCCAATGAGTGGAGTCGGGAGCTGGCGGCAGGTACTGGGTCTCGGCCCAGTCGACGAGGAAGTCGGCCAATGCTTGGGACTTGATGGAGGTGCGAGGCTGGTAGAAGATCGCGTAAGGGACCAGCTCGATGGCCCATTTTGCCACCCGGCCAGATGCATCCCGGCTGCCTATGATCTCGGCAAGCGGGGTGGTTTATACGACCGTGATGGGGTGCTCTTGGAAGTAGGGCTTCAGCTTCTTGGCGGCGAACTACACGCCATAGCACATCTTCTGGTAGTGCGGGTAGTTCTGCTTCGAGGTAGACAGCACCTCGCTCAAATAGTACACCAGCCTCTGGACCGGCTGGGCTCGGTCCTCTTCTGGGCGTTGGACTACGATGACGGTGCTGACCACCCGGCTGGTTGCGGCAATGTAGAGGAGAATGGGCTCTTTCTCAGTCGGCGCCGCCAGGACAGGCGGCGTGGCCAGCATCTTCTTCAGCTCGTGAAAAGCTTGGTCGGCTTGGTCATTCCACTCGAAGTGAGTGGTCTTCTTCATGAGGCGGTACAGGGGGAGAGCTTTCTCTCCGAGCCAGCTGATGAAGCGGTTCAGGGAGGCCAAGCATCCGGTGAACTTCTGGACGTCTCGAAGTTTGGTGGGAATCGCCATTCTCTCAATGGCCTTGATCTTTACTGGGTTGCATTCGATGCCACGTTCGGAGACCAGGAAGCCTAGGAGCTGGCCGGCTGGCACTCCGAACACGCATTTCTCGGGGTTGAGCTTGATTTGGAACTAGCGTAGGTTCTCAAATGTTTCCTTGAGGTCATCCAGCAAGGTGCCGCGCTTCTCTGTCTTCACCACAAAGTCGTCTACGTAGACGTGGGCATTTCTGCCGAGCTGCTTGAGGAGGCACTTCTACATGCAACGCTAAAAAGTGGCACCGGCATTTCTCAAGCCGAATGTCATAGTCAGGTAGCAAAAGGCTCCGAATGGCGTGATGAAGGCGGTCTTCAGGCGGTCTGCCGGGTCTAACTTTATCTGGTGGTATCCTGAGTAAGCATCCAAGAAACTCAACAGCTCGCACCCGGCCATGGAGTCTATCACTTGATCAATCCTTGGCAGGGCGAAGGGATCTTTGGGGCAGGCCTTGTTGAGGCTCGTGTAGTCTATGCACATGCGCCACTTGTTATTCTTCTTTAACACGAGGACCGGGTTGGCGAGCCACTCTGGAAAGAAAACTTCCATAATGAAGCCGGCTACCAGAAGCCGGGCTATCTCTTCTCCTACAATCCTTCTTTTCTCCTCCGACATTCGGCGGAGGGGTTGTTTGACTGGTTTTGCGTCTTCTCGGACGTGTAGTTTGTGCTCGGCGAATTCCTTCGGAACACCCGACATGTCCTTGGGGGACCATGCAAAGATGTCCCGATTCTCATGGAGGAAATCTGCGAGCTCGCCTTCCTATTTGCTGTTTAGGTTTGCCCCGATGACGGCAAACCTCTCTGGGTGCTCGGGGTCAAGAGGTATCTTCTTCGTCTCCTTGGCCGGCTGGAAAGATCCTTGAGCATCATACTCCTTGGGATCGGGGGGCAAGGCCGACTGTTTGCCGGCCATGGCCACGACTCGGTCCAACATCTTCTTTTCTTCGGCAATCACAAGGGACTCGGCCAGCCGGCTGCTGGCTGCTGCGCACTCGGAAGATTTCTTGTAATCGCCAGCTATGGTGATGACGCCCTTGGTGCTCGGCATCTTCATCTTGAGGTAAGCATAGTGGGGAACTGCCATGAACCTGGCCAAGGCAGGTCGGTCAAGCAATGCATGGTAGGGGCTCTCCAGGTCCACCACTTCAAACCAGATCGCTTCTCGACGGAAATGCTCCTTGTCCCCAAAGAGTACATCAACCTTGATCTTGCCAATGGGGGCGCATGACAGGCCGGGTACAATGCCATGGAACACAGTCCGAGTAGGCATGAGTTGCTTTGTCTTGACGTTCAGCTTCTCCAGGGTGTCACGGTACAGGATGTTGATGTTGCTCCCGCCGTCTATCAGCACGCGGGAGAAACGGGCGGCGCGTCTGCCCGTTGCAAGGGTGGCATCCAGAACCAATGCATAAGAGCCGGGAGATGGCATCACCTCTGGGTGGTCGGCCCGGCTCCAGCTGATAGGTTTTTCTGACCAGTGCATGTGCTCGGCGGGGTTGGCAGCGACCATGCCGACTTCCTGGTGCTCTCGGCATTTGCTGCGCCGGTCTTCGGGATGCCTTGTAAAGATGACATAGGCGGCATGCTCATCGGGGAACTCATCGTGCACGGCTCCGACTGCGGGCCGAGCGGTCGGCGGCTGCGGAGCCGGGGGCAGCGGACCGGCAGGCGGAGGCGGCGCGAGCCCTTTGCCTTTGGAGATTCGGGTGAGCCAGTGGCACTTCCGGGTCGTGTGGTTGGACGGCTTCGCGCCGCTGTGGAACTTGCACGGGGCGTCAAGAGTTTGCTCGTAGGAGAAGGCCGGCTGCCAAGCCGGCCTGCCGCCCTTGGGTTTCTTGGGCGCGGGCCGCCCTTCAGGCCACTCGTCTTCGACTGTGGCCACCTGCCGACTGGCGGAAGGTGGCACGGGGCCCTTGCGCTTGTGGTCGTTCTGGTGTGGGCGTCGGCCGGAGTTCCCAGCCGGCGTCTTGGGCGCCGGGTTGAGTACCTTCCCGGATGCGTCTACCCGGAGTTCGGTCTTCATTGAGGAGTCGGTGGTGGCGTACTTGTCCGCTATGACCAGAAGCTCGTCGAGGGTAGTCGGCTCATCGCAGAGGAGCTTGTGCTTGAGGAGGGTGCCTTCTCGGCACCCGGCAGTGAAGTATTCTATGGCTTGCACCTCGTGCACCCCTTCGCAAGAGTTGCGGAGCTCGGCCCAACGCGTGAGGTAGTCGCGAGTAGACTCGGCGGGGCCTTGTATGCACAAGGAGAGCTGTCTGGGCTTGGGAGCCTGCTTGTAGGTGTTGGTGAAGTTGCGGACGAAGGCTTCTGTGAAATCTAGCCAGCTGTTGATGCTGTATGGCTTGAGGCTGTTGAGCCAGGTCCTCGCCGTGCCTTGCAGCATGAGGGGCACGTACTTCACGGCAACGCGCCTGTTGCCGTTTGCTATGCTAACCGCCGTGGAGTAGTCGATTAACCAATCTTCCGGCTTCACAGAGCTGTTGTACTTGGGCGTGTCTCTTGGGAGCGAGAACCCTTTGGGAAAGGCTCGTCACGGATGCGGGGGCCGAAGCAAGGCGGGCCGACATCGTCTTCTTCTTCCAGCACCAGGGATCGCGCCAGGCGGTCAATCCGGTGGCGGGCGTCGTTCTCGCCGACTCCTTCGCGGCGACCTAGCCGGCCGCTGAGAGTCGGATGCGCAACAGGCGGTGGGGTGGGATATCTCTCTCCACGGGGCCGAGGCGGAGGCGGGTTGCCCCGCCACTCCATGGCCCGGGGGTGGCCTTCTGTGTCTCGCTCGATGGAGATTCGGGTTCGGCTTCGGCTGGCAGCCGGCTCTTTCTCGCGCTGCGCGCGGGTTTTACCCGTAGTCGGCATCCGGGACGTCGCGCCGTGATCTCGGCGCGGGGGAGGGCTTTCCGCGCGGGCGTCGGCTTCGTGCCGCTGCGCGGCTGCATCGATTAGCTACTGGATGCTTCGGGTCATGTGGGGGAGTTCTTCGGCCCCCAGTCCGTCTAGCTCGTCTACGGCCGCCTGGGCGGCGCGCAGGTTCTTGAGTGGAGTGGCGTAGACTGGGCGGTCGACTCCTAACGTGTCGGCGACGACAGCGTCGCGCTGTCTGACAACGCCAGGCCAGCTGGGCCCGCCTGGGGGCGGCGTGCCAAAGGCAGGGCGGTCGGCTTCGCGTCCGTGGGCCTCAGCGAGGCGTCTCATGGAAACCAACTTCCGGCCCTCCGTGAGGAGGGCGAGGCGGCGAGCCTCTAGTGCTTCAGCGTCGGCATCGGCCGGGAGGGGGATGGACAAGTCGTGGACCGCCGCGTGTGGGGCGTCATGGGCGCTCTCGTCAAAAGCGCCGCCGTGGCCGATGACCATCACCTCGGTGGTGACAGCGTCGCAGCCATCGGCCCGGGGAATCGGGTCGTTGTAGATCGTGACGTCGGTGGGGAAAGTGTCGAGTGAGGCCATGTCGCAGTCGACATGCATCAGATCGGTGGAGCCAACCGACTCCAAGTCCACAGCAGGCTCACCGGAGACGTGGAGCTGGCCGAGGAGGTTGACGAGGTGGTCGGTGCCCGCGTCGGAGGCGAGCTCGTCGGAGATGAGGGTCTTGTAAAGGAGATCGGCGAGGCCGCTCGCTGCGCAGACGTTGGTGACGCCTTGCAGCGCGTCGTGGCAAGCGCCGTCGGGCGTGCTGAGCTGGCTACGCTCACGGGGGAGGAAGAGGGTTCCCATCCAGAACAGGTCTCCGGACGACGGTGCACCTGGCCCCATGGTGGGCGCCAAATGTCGGGTGGTAGGTGCGACATATGCCAACGGGTGGCTTATCATTGTGGGAGCCAATAAGACGTCGCCGGTGCCTGGAAGCGGGATGAGGCGAAGACATGCACGCCGGCGAATCTTACCCAGCTTCGGGGCTCTCCATGGAGATAACACCCCTACTGCTGCTCTGCGGGGTCTCCGCATGATCACTAGATGAACAAGTAGCTACACGATGCTCCTTGAGCTGTTTGGCGAGAGGAGGAAGAAGGGCACTGCTCGCTCTCTTCTCCTCCCTATGTGGTGTCTAAAACTAGCAGGGATCAACCCTTTGCATGGGTGTCCCGGGGGGTTTATATAGGCCTACCCCCCGGGGATACAATGGTAATCCGGCTGGGCGTGGGGCCCAGCCGTCTGTGTCTACACTCGCCGGCTTCTGCGCCGGCTATTGGGGCCCGCCGGCTGGTGGGTCCCGCCGGCTGCCGGCTCCTTGGTCGACAGGCAGGCCCCACTGTCCAGGGCCTTGTCGGTGGCTGGTTACTGTTGCTCAATCCTGGTGACGAGGGCTTCACCGAGGTGGGCGTGGCTACAGTGTCGCCGTCCGGCGGGTGATCACTGTAGCCTCACCGCGTCTTATAACCTTAATGGGGCATCTCCTTCGAGGGAGGTGGCAAGCCGGCTGTGGAGAGCCGGCTCTGTCTTGGGCCGACTGGGGGAGGCCTGGCCGCCTTCAGGTGTCTCTCTGCCTGAAGGGGCCCACCACCCGTGGGCCACACTGGCAGCCCGTCATGGATGACATCAGGGTCAACGTAGCAACAGTGCCGCGCCGGACGGGTCATGGCCACCCGTACGGCGCACTGTGCCAGGCGTGCTCCGGGATTCGGGGGTGGCAGGCTTTACTGTAGCCACGCCCCGACACATCGCCGTTATGTGGATGCAGACTTCGAGGGTACGATCTTGATCGCTCTGTGGAAGCCAGCTTCTTGGAGTCGGCCTTCTCGCGGCCGGCTTCTTGGAGCCGGCCCTCCCGCGGCTTTCTTCATGAGGGCTAAAGTCGGGTTGCCTTCTGATAGCCGGCAAGGGGAAGGCGGCCCCATGTCTTGGATTCTTGAGGGCCGGATCGGCTCGTAATTTTTTTAGAAGGGCCAGGGGGAGCCGGCTAGGCTGCCCATGGTTATTTACTCCGACAGCATTATACATGCCACTTTAAATTACATAGTCAATTTGACTGGTTCAATTCCTCTTCAATACCATCCAATAGGCTGTCTAGTCTACAGTCCTGTTGGGAATACTTTGCGGCCAATTCTACTTGGCCCTACACTAAGCTCACAGGGATCTCCTTCCCATCGGGCCCCACAGGTCCGACCTCGGCCATGTGGTTTGGGTCAGCCTTCGTGTACCGCGTCTTCACCATGGCCCAGGCTTCCCTGGCGCCCTGACGGCAGGCTGATATCTTCCATAATCGGAAGCACCGCCGTGCTCCCTTCAGCTTCTCTGCAAGCTCTCCAAGGCCTTCGGGCATGGAGACGGATGGCCACAAGGCCTGGGCGACGCCTTGCATCACCTGCCGAACTCGTTCGTGCAGTTGCGAAAGCTCGAGAAGAAGGTCACCCGTAGAACCGGGCATTTCCTCTGCAGGACGACCTGTTAGCATACCTACAGACATAACTCTGTCAGCCAAACTTCCTCGCCGAACTCTTCTTCAAAGTTCGTTCAATCACTTACTAAATATGCCGCATCGAAGCCGCCGATTCTCCTTAACGGAGTCCAACAGTTGGGCACGAACATCCTTTAATTCCACGCCCAGCTTGGTGTGGCATCTAGGAGATCATTCTTCTCCTGCCTCACCCTCGTAAGCACGCTCTCACCGGCCTTCAGCTGGCGTAGGAGTTGTTGCTTATCTGAATTTACTCCAGCGTCATCTGCAATTTTATCGTCAGATCTGCATATACGCTGCACTCTATATGATACTTATCATTCAAAGGATATATTACTAGAGGGGGTCTCTTTGGTCTCCCCTGCTGCGGCCAGTGCGGCCTGAAGTTGGGCTTTGCACTCTTCCAGCTCCTGGGACAGTTGGGTATTCTTTTCTGTAAGAACCTCCATAACAAATGATCTTAAATCAGTTATTCTAACTGTTTCAAGTCTCAGGGGCTACTGATATATATAACGACCAAAATTTCTCACCCCTATATCTTTTACATACTGCTTCGTGGCTCTGGCTAGACCATTTTGAGCGGCACGGAGGTACACATCTCCTGAGTTGAAGGCATCCAACGCCTCTTGGGAGAAACAAGCGTCACGAAGAACAGTCCAGCGACGCCTGTGGTTCATGGCACTTTCCACCTCGAAATTGGTGGCAGACAGTTTATCCGCATCCTCCGTCGGAGGAGCGCTCGGCGCACGCCTCGTATTCGTTCCCGCCTCCGAATCCGGCCTTGGAGCCTGGCTGATGGAGGCGCGATTAGTAGCCTCTTCGGGTATAGTCCGGCGAGCGCTCTTTTTCCTAAAAAGAAGGCATGGGCGTTAATATGCCTCTGAGAATAATGTCTTGAAATAAAGACGGCGCACTGTACCGCTGCGCCGGTGTCTCAATCCGGCCTGCGGGTCTTTTCAGCCTGCCTGGCCTCGCGGCCCCTTGTTGGCTAGTCGCCGCAGGCTCGGCCTTCCGCCTCGAGGACCTCCCCTGCAAAACACGGTTGTTATATGGTAATCAAAAACACGCAAGGACAGATCCTTTTTCAAAGTGCTGGGACTTCGGTCTCAGTTACCTGTGAGGCTGGAAGTAGCCCAGGGTAATCGGCCGTAATGGCCACCAGAGCATTGTCATTGCTCAATTGGTAAAATACCCCATCGATCAGCTCCATAGATATGTCCGGATCCTCCTGGGAGGCCGGGTCAAGGGACCGTTCCGGGTCCTCAGGTTGGGGAGGGGGGTTGTTTATCTCCCTTACAGCCTGGCGCAGCTCATGCGTTGAAATCGCTAGACTGAATACTTAACTATGGGAATATGAAACGGATGGGCGAGAAAAAGTTTCTGCTTACCCAGCTTGGAGGATTGTACATAGAAAATCCGCCCTGCGGGTTGACGCGGAGGAATTCCTCCTCTTCTCCCTTGTACAAAGTGGATAAGATCTTTATTGGATCAGCAACCGATCCCGGCCCTTTACGGCCGTAGCGGGTGGCGTCATCCTCCCTATTGAAATCCCACATGGGGTGGCCTCTGTACTGAAGCGGCTGCACCCCCCGCATAATACATGTGGCCATGACCTCGATCATGGTCAATCCGGATCGAGCTAACAAACTTATCCGGCTCATCAGGTAAAGAACGTCCCTGTCATCTTCCTCCAGGGAGCTCCATGGACGCCAGCTCCGGCACTTCTTCAAAGGAGCGTTGTCGAACTCAGGAAGGCCGATTCGAATAGGATCCGGGAGAGGGACGTCTTCTATATAAAACCATTCTGAAGGCCAGTCTTCGGACGTCTTCTTTGGGGTTCCGGATAGATATCCGGTCTCGGCGATACACCACACTTCGGCTCCGCCCACCTGATATATTGACCCCTTCTGAGAACGGGGCACAAGGCAGAACAGCTTTTTCCACAGCGCGAAATGAGCCTCACAGCCCAAAAACAGCTCGCAAAGGACTACGAATCCCGCGATATGCAATATGGAGGCAGGCATAAGGTTGTGCAACTGGAGGCCGTAGAACTCCAGGAGCCCCCAGAGAAACAGATGAATTGGAAATCTGAGCCCTCTTTCCAAATGAGGGACAAGGCATACCCGCTCTCCCTTGGAGGGATTGGGAAAGCTCTCCGCTTGCTCTCCGCCATTATCGGTGGCGAGCCTGACTCGAACCAGGACCATGTATGCTGGGGGGAGAAATCCCTTGGTCTGAAGCACCACCAATTTGCTGTGCAGGACGGAACATCTCTCCCAATCTCCAGGCTTGGGGCTAGGGGAGCGAGAGGAGGAGCTGCGTCGACCGGCCATGATGGAATGGATCTCTGTCGCATGCGCTCCGATGAAGGCTCGCCAAGGGAGGATGGTGTGACTTGGATCTGAATCCTTGTCTTTTTAATAGGCAGCTCATTCACACAACTAGGGGGGTAAATGTAAAAACACCCTGGCTTTTCACATTCGCTCGACATGTGGAAAGTGGCCATTATTGGGCGTAGAAGCCAAGGAGCGCAACATTCACAAGAAGCTGGACACTATTTCAAACAGGTACACAGATTTTTGGAGAGGAACCCGCCTTGCAATGCCGAAGACAATCTGCGTGCCAGACTCATCGTCATTGAAGCCTGGTTCGGGGGCTACTGAGGGAGTCCTGGATTAGGGGGTGTCCAGATAGCCGAACTATAACCTTTGGTCGGACTGTTGGACTATGAGGATACAAGATTGAAGACTTCGTCCTGTGTCCGGATGGGACTTTCCTTGGCGTGGAAGGCAAGCTTGGCGATATGGATATGTAGATCTCCTCCCATTGTAACCGACTTTGTGTAACCCTAGCCCTCTCCGGTGTCTATATAAACTGGAGGGTTTTAGTTCATAGGATGAATATACAATCATACCATAGGCTAGCTTCTAGGGTTTAGCCTCTCTGATCTCGTGGTAAATCTACTCTTGTACTACCCATATCATCAATATTAATCAAGAAGGACGTAGGGTTTTACCTCCATCGAGAGGGCCCGAACCTGGGTAAAACATCATGTCCCCTGCCTCCTGTTACCATCCGGCCTAGACGCACAGTTCGGGACCCCCTACCCGAGATCCGTCGGTTTTGACACCGACAGTCCCTCCCTATTTGTTTTCAAGGACTAAAAAGTCCCTAGTCCCTCCCTAGAGGTTATTGAATGACCATGTTACCCCCAGTATACAGAAAAATAACAACCAAACAACACCATGGGGCGGCGGGGTAATGGGTGCAGGGAGAGGCATTGTTGGAAAAGTCCCAAAAAAGACTCTCCTTGAGAGTCTTCTTCATTAAGTCCCCAAAAGCAAGTTTTAGTCCCTAGTAGTCCCTCATGTTTGGTTAAAAAGTCTCTAAGAGGGACTTTTTAGTCCCTACACTAAAAAGTCCCTAGAAACAAACACCCCCTGCATAAAGTTGAGACACTTATTTTGGAATGGAGGGAGTACATATTTGCTATGATCTGTCAATCATTGAGATGCAATAGCATGCATGTTAGTCTCCTTTGTATTTGATGAAATGTTCCAATGGGCAACCTTGGACGCAAGATACATGTAACAGAAGCTGGAAGCTTCATAGCATTGTACTATCTCGATGATAAATTACAGTACGTACTATACTAGTACTTCCTCTATTCCTAAATATAAGTATTTGTAGAGATTTCATCGTGAACCACATATGGATGTATATAGATGCATTTTAAGTGTAGATTCATTCATTTTGTTCCGTATTTAGTCCACCTAGTGGAATCTCTACAAATACTTGTATTTAGGAACGGAGGGAGTACTATGTAAAGAGTTGGGTGTCGCACGGTGTCCAGAAAATATGGTGATAGTGTGAGGTGGGCCATGTAATCACTGAGCCTGCGTGTTTTCACTGCTCTTGCACTCCTCTGCCGTAAGAATGGAGAAAATTGTAATCTAGTAGTACCTCCTTTCGCCGAAAGCATGGGACATCCAGCAGTCCTACCACCTCAGTAATAATGACCAATGAGCTGTCAAATCACATAGACCCAGCAGTAAGTTGGATGGACGAAGCAACCATCACTCTTGAATCCGCTTCTCCCTTCAACGCAAGCGCCAGTGAGAGGTCGCGTCCGCTCTGCCCGGGCATGAATGCGGCACCGATTCTGTGGAGCGGCGCTGACCATTTCGGGCGGGAAGCGCGCGGGCGATGGAGGGGCTTTGGGTGGGCCAGGCTGGTCAGGAGCGGGCGTGGCAGCTGTCCGCTTGTCCCTACCGGACGCCCAGAAACGAGAGGATGCACCGACTCTCGCGGCTAAAATCGTACACTACACACCATCTCTCTGTAGGAGTAGGTCGATCTGTCGCTCTCTCTAAAAACACATGATGTTAAACACACACACACACATGCACACGCACACACAGGTTCATAGAATAGGAAAATCATGCAAGTGCGAAGCCACAGGAAGTGAGATACAAATGGAGTACGTACAAGAAGCGAAGAGGTGACGAATATTCCATCAAACCTGGACTGAGGAGTAGTACTCCCTCCGTCTAGGTGTTAAGTCATCTTACGGAAATCAGATATTCCCAAAATGATTAGGCGTCGTCCATTAACTTCGCATCTCAATCCCCTCCTGGCCTCGTTGCTACCGAGCGTTGTTACTTAGGGAGCGTTTGGATCCTTAGCAAGAACAGCTTATAGCATAGCTAGGCAAGGTTAGGCGTTTGGAACAATCAAAATATGTTAGCTTTTGTGGGCCAGCTAGCTTGGGTGTGCTAGAAAAACATTGCTGGCTCAGGAGAGCCAGATCGGCTCGCTTCCGACGGCAAACTTCGCGTAGTAGTAAAATAGACTAGTAACATATGCATGTTACTAGTCCAAGTTACTCACCACTATGACTAGCCTAAGCAATGTAACCAAATGCTCCTTACTCTGCCTTGTTATCTCCCCCAGAAACCCAATGCATGGAGCGCAACTACGCGTTGATCAGTCAAGAAATGAAAGTCGGCTTGCATGCGAGTTAATATGTGGCCCTGCATGGTAGCTAAAACGACATCTCTTAGTTGTTTGGATTAATTGTTGTGTTTAGAGACAGAAATCAGGGCTTTGATTGGAGGAATGACCGGTCAAGTTTCTCCTTCTCCTCCAATCTGCTTGCACCTTGGTCCCGCTGCACCTTCTAATGTGACTTATTACACCTAGACGAAGGGAGTCGTACAAGATACGATGGCACACTGACTTAGGTCGAATACAAGTGCCCAAAATTGTGTGCATGTTATAATAAGGATTCACTTAAAATAGTACGTGAGCGAACAGAGGGATCAATTGGACAATGTTCCCGAGCAGTAGCGAGATGTGTGAGGTAAGATACACCACTTGCACTTTTAATTTTTCTTATTAATTTGTTTGTTTCACCCTCTGACTGGTGGGACCCAACATACTACGTGGAGAGAGGTAAGGTGACTAAGGCTGCACCACTGTGGATAGTCTTACCACCAAAGCCACATGACACGATTATGATTTAAATCCCAATGACTCCCACACAAAAAAAACACGGCATGCTTGTCACACGAATGCAGGAATGTATAAAAGGTTATTTTCCTCTCGTTGAACATAACGGGAGGGTTGTGTAGCTGGTTAGCCTGTTCGCTCATCAAACTTGAGGTCTCGGGTTCGATAACTACACTTGAGCATAATTCGTGCTAGGAGGATTCTTTGACTGCTCAAAATGGATGGACACAGAGCTATACGATCAGCTGCAGCCTCGGCGCTTGTTTTCTAGGGTTTGCACTCTTCACACTCTCTCCAGTATATATATACACGCTGGAGCCTTAGTGGTTGTAGTTGCTCTCTTCACACTCTCTCACCCTCTCCAAATCTAAACAAGACTTTGTTGGCCTCTCTCTCTCTCTCCCCTCACTGCTGGTCTGCTTGTAGTTGCTCTCTTCACACTCTCTCACCCTCTCCAGATCTAAACAGGACTTCCTTGGCCTCTCTCACTCCCCTCACTGCTGGTCAAAGAGCCGGCAGGATCCGTCCGCCAGGAAGGGAAGGAGGCTTAACGCTGTCACCGTTGGCGAGGGAGCGAATCCACTACTGGCGCAACTGTTCACTTTCACCCAGCGGCAGCGCGGGAGGGCCTCCGACCCCTTCTTCTTCGCAATCGTACATAGTGTGGGACGAACGGCCTCCGGTCGCCCACCGAACCACACCCCAAGAACCTTAAGGTGTAATTTACTTATTCCACATGCATTGCTCTAGCTACATGTGGGCTTTTTCCGCTTCTGCACTCAAATCTAGGTGTTGGATCAAACATGAAAGTAGTGGGGAAAGTTGTATGCCATGAATCTAGGACGTGGTTCAAAGAGGAAAGGAATGGGGGAAAGTAGTGGGAAAAGTTGTATAGCATGAATCTAGGACATGGTTCAAAAAGGAAGGAAGGGGGAAAGTAGTGGGGAAAGTTGTATCGCATGAATCTAAGACGTGGTTCAAAGAGGAAAGGAATGGGGGAAAGTTGTATAGCATAAATCTAGGACGTGGTTCAAAGAGGAAAGGAAGGGGGAAAGTACTAGTACAGACTGGCTATCGAGCACCTACGTTGGTCGAAAAGGGAAAACAATGACAAACGCAGTACGCACATCTGTAACAAACTGATCTTTTGTTTTGGGGGACAAGGCTGTAGAGTTTGAGCAGGACTAGATTTGCTACGTTTACATAGGGAAAGGTTTCTAAAGATAACAAAACTGGGACCAACACAAATATGCTCTTTGGTTGTTTGTTCTTCGTTGCACCAGACTGTGCATCACCCCAGTACATCGGTAGATGCACATGGTGCTGGTGCATCCACTGTCCCGTGCAACTCTTTAGCTGTTGTTAATCTAAGGCCCTATTTGGTTAAGAACTCCCTAGTCACTACCTGCTTGGTTCCAGGGACTAAACATGGACTATACATTATTAAATGACATGCTAAAAGACCATGTCACCCCTAGTAATGAACTAATAGAGACAAGGTGCGATGTGTGGTAGGGGCAACTGTTGGAAAAAGTCCCAAAAAGACTCTCCCTCGGGGTCTTCTTTCTTTAGTCCCAAATGCCCACTTTTAGTCCCTAAAAGTCCCTCCTGTTTGGTTTAGATGGGACTGACACGGAGTTTTTTTAGTCCCTCCACCAAAATGTCCCTGTAAACAAACACCCTCTAATAATGTCGCTGGAAAATAGATGCAATGCCACAGTTAAAAGCAAATTACATGTTTAATGAATTTTATTGTTAATATAATCTCTTTGTTAATATTAATCAATGCCACCGTTTGAGAAATGCTACTGTCTTTCTCTCTTTCCCATTTAGATAAGGTAGATGCTTCTTTTTGTTGGCTTTTGTGTCATCCACCGTCATTGACCACTAGTTGTTTCCTTTGCATGTCTGTGTAAACAGGGTTATCTACTTTTCCTCATTGCCATTGTGACCATTTGTTGCACTGCACAAATCACTTTTGTTTTAAGAGTGTTTTGTGCAGTTCAACCAAAATGTCACACCGACAATGTTGCTTGATTGCTTGATCTTAGTGGAACTGCATAAGAGGAGATCTTACTTCCTATCCGTGTTGGCAAATTTGGTTCAGATCTTCTTCTTGTGAGTTGTTTGAATTCCGAGTCATGAGAGGTCAGTACTAGCCTTCTTTCACATGATTCTGCCATGTGCTTTAATATGTTGTGCTACTTGTGGGGTAATGTTGCTTGATTTTAGTGAACTGCACAAATGGAGACAAGACTTCCAATCTGTATGTGCATCGTAATATCCCATTGAGGTAAGATAAGGATATTTCACAACTGTTGGCCTGTATTTTGCCACTTTCAATAGAAAATTAATGTCATTGTTTAGTGCTATACTTGTGCAACCTAATTGACATGCCAAATCTTACATTGAAGGCGAAGCTTGTCTGTTATTGAACCAAGTGATGAAGGGGAAGAACAAGCGGAAGAAAAGCAAAAATCAACTCTTGGTGCTGTAATGAAGCACTGGAACTGTGATGACACAAGTAATGATATAGTTTTGCATCTTAATTTATTGCTATGGCTAGAACGAGCAATTGTTTTGCCACTGATTTGATGCCACTCTTAATGTAATATGTAATTATCTCTACTTGTGCAAACAAGGATCTTCTTTGAAGATACCATATATTTTAGTGGAACTGCACAAGAAGATGTTGGGAACATTAAACTAATCGAGGAGTATATAGTAAGCATGGCCACCACAGTAGATAGCAACAGATGGTTCCAGAGAAGTGCTTCATCTATATGCTCTACACAATAAGCCTCCTCACAAAGGTTGGTACTCGCCCACTGATTTAAACCATATGATTGAGCTTTGTCATCTCTATTGGTGTTGTGCTACTGTTTAGATACCATCATCAAAAAGTGGTATTGTCCTTGAGAAGTGCTTCATCTGTGTTGTTTCAAATATTTTCTTTCCTTTTTTCGAGCAAACATGAGTGCTAGCATTTAGTTGTCCTCTTGTCTTTGCACAACAGGATCATCCTCCTCTGAAGAAGAATATGGAGTATGTGAAGTGACTATTCCGATTATGCCAGGATGAAGAAGCCCTGTCTATCTTCTCATCAGAAGGAGTAGTTGAAGGATGGTTACATTACCCCCCACAAGACCAAACTAACTTCAGCTCAGAAGGACTGACAAATCTCCATTTTCTTGTTGTGATGCGCAAGTACAATGTTGTTCTAGGATTCTTTCTGGTGAGTTCCATTTTTCTAAAAGTGTGCTCTACATGGACCATG
Organism: Triticum urartu; assembly: GCF_003073215.2. NCBI lineage: Eukaryota > Viridiplantae > Streptophyta > Magnoliopsida > Poales > Poaceae > Triticum > Triticum urartu. The sequence goes on from NC_053023.1 coordinate 83,027,154, forward strand.
TAGGTGCCTGTTTAAACTATCAATTCATAGTACCGTTTGCTTTATACTAATCATTTTTTTTGTATTTGTGCAAATAGGGGTGCTCAGCTTGATTTCAATGGGAACTGCACAAAATGTTCATGAATACATCAAATCATTCATTTCCACCACAAGAAAGGAGGTGCCGAGCGAATTTGGTTGATTTTGGTGGAACTGCACAAGAAGAACAGCTGGTTCTTTAGCACGAGGTGCCATGTCAATGTCCGAACTGATGGCAAACACTACCCATTCCACAATCGTAGGCATTTGATATTTTGGAATGGGACAACCTTGTCAAATTTTGCTCATTGATTTTAGCAAGAAGACATGCGTTTGATATTTTCGAATGGGACGCCCTTTGCTGTCAGCAACGTCGATCCATTTTTTCTTTATTCTTTAGTTGTGAAGTAAATATTGGCTCTAACATGTGAATCGCTGAGATGCATAATCATCTTGTTTTGAATATTCTCTATGAATTGCCAGGCTTGTGTTTTTGATTGCAATGTACAGGAACGCTAAAAAGCTGCTCAAACTCTTTGTACTCCTTTTGTTCCTTTTTACTTCGCACATTGTGAAAGTGCATACTTTTTTCTATAAGATTGGTCAAAGTAGAGATACTTTGACTGCAGACAAAACTTGTATGCAGACTAGAAAGGACCGGAGGGAGTACATGTGAAACTGCTGCAAACGAGGTGATCACCTTGGGAATAATGCTAGTACGTATTGTTTTGCATGTTCATCCAATGCCAGTGATACAAGAATTCGAACTAATCGAAATAAATTCATTCATACACAGTCGGATTTCATATAAACATGCCAGATTTCATTACATTTCATACAATCTTCAACTAAAAAGGGGTGCGCTGGATGTATAATTAATTAACCAAAGCTACCCACCTGTGTCCGGCTGAGCCGAACAGAAGCTTCAGTGACTTAACTGCAGGTGCAGTTGCGTAACTGACATGTGGCCCAGTTGTCTGTTGGACCCACGTGTCAGTCAGCCAACTGCACCAGCAGTTAAGTAGAAGCAGCGTCCTTCTCCAACATAGCTCTCCGACTCCACGTCGCCGCCAACAAGCTAACCGGCCGTCAGTGGTCAACCCGCCTAGCTTGTCATAGCGATTAGGGCAACTAGGAGCCCAATGATCAGGATCCCCACATGACATACACCTTTCTTCTTGTCATTCTTCTTCTTGAAGTTCGTGTGTTGCACAGCCTTGTTCTTCCCATCAAACTTTGCTTTACCATCAAACTTGCCCTTGCTCTTGAACTTGTGGGGCTGGAAGTTCTTCTACTGTACCAGATTGGCACTAGATCCTCCCTCAATTCCTTGAGCACGTGTGTCCTTTGCTCTTGCCTTTTCTTCCACATCAAGAGTGTCAATGAGATCCACGAAGGAGGAAGCTTAGTGATGATACCTCCGGCAACAAACTTGTCCGGTAGCATACAACTGCAGTGCTCAAGTTCTCTAGGAAATGACTATATCTCATGAGCTTGCTCAACCACAGAGCGATCTTCAATCATCATGTAATCACAGAATTGCTCCATGATGTACAGCTCAGTGCCAGCAACAGGAGGGTAGCAGCGGTGGCCTCACTTGGATCCGAGCGGCGACGACCTACCATGTTCTACTCTTTTCTCATTTTCTGTGTGGCGCAACCTCGTTGGCAGCGGGGCGAGGCCTCGGCGGAGCCGGCGATGTCCTCTGTCTCATTGCCGGCGGGCGGTGCCTCGGCGGAGCGGGGGAAATCCTCCCCCTCGTTGCCGGCAGGGTGGGGCCTCGGCGGAGCCGACGATGTCCTCTGCCTCGTTGTTGGCATCGCAGGGCCTCGGCGGAGCAGGGCCTCGTCGGCGCCAGCGAAGCAGGGACTCGTCGGAGACGGCATTGTCCTCTGCCTCGTCCTCGGTCTCGCCAAACAGCGCCTCGCCCGCTTCATCACCCTCTTTGTAGGCGGCCGCAGCCTCCACCACCCGCATGCAGTACCGCCAGTGCTCCAGGCGGCCCTCGCAGGCGGAGCGGTACGAGTTGAGCAGCGCCTCCTGCTCAGCCCGATCTGCGGTGATCTGCTCCTCCGCCTGCAGGTGCTCCTAGAGGAGATGATGGTTGTAGGCGGCATCGGCCTACGCCTCCCGGAACTGCTCCTCACGCTTCTGCCTCATAGTGTCCATATATTGGGCACGGGCCTGGCTGATGGTCATGGTGCAATGCACTGGCGAGGATGGCATGGAGGAGGGGGTTGGCGCTGGATCGTCGACTACCATGTTCTCCATTGGGACATCGTCGTCCTCCGGCTGCTTGCCGGCCAGCCAGTCGACGGCAATGGCTAACATCTCCTTGTGGTCCGTCGTCCGCCCTTCCCGAAGAGCGCTGGAGCGCGAGGAAGCCATGGTGGGCTGTAGTGGTGTGGACGGGAGAAAGGGAACGGATGCGGATGACTGCGGCTATGGCCGAGGCAGTAGCTTATATAGCAATGGTGGGTGGCAGAGGGACGGACGTGTGGCGCCGGAGTAGCCGCCTCGGCAACCGCATATCATTAATGTGGGTGGCAGAAGGACGGACGGACGACACTTGTGTCGTTTGAAGGCGGAGCAATCGCCTGCACCGGGAAGCAGGGCGGGCGGCGCTGACCGTTTCGGGAAGAAAGCATGCGTGGGCGAGGGAGGCGGTCTGGGTGGGCCAGGGCAGTCAGAATCGTGCTTGGCAGCGGGTCGGTCCAGCAGCCGGACATGCTGGCTCGCCAGCTAGCTCGCCGAGCTGAGCGATGACAATCAGACGATGGACGTAGCTTCCGACTAGGAGCCGGCGCCACTGTCCAAGCCGGTTCATGTCGTGTTCACCATAGAGCAGGTGCGGCCGCACTTTTGACGCCCTAATGGCGGAAGAGCTACAAGCGCAGGAGGACCTGTGCTGCAACCTCCATCTCCTCAACGAGCACTAGTGAACAAGCGAACGACAATGTCGTCACGGACATGTGGCCCTATGATCCTGGCTCCACCGACCTACTTCTTCCTCCTATATATATTCATATACCCCGAAAACATCCAGGAGCACCACGAAACCCTATTTCCACCGCCGCAACCTTCTGTACCCAAGAGATCCCATCTTGGGGCCTTTTCCGGAGCTCCGCCGGAGGGGGCATCAATCCCGAAGGGCCTCTACATCAACTGCATGGCCCCTCCGATGATGTGTGAGTAGTTTACTTCAGACCTTCGGGTCCATAGCTATTAGCTAGATGGCTTCTTCTCTCTCTCTTTGAATCTCAATACAAAGTTCTCCTCGATCTTCTTGGAGATCTATTTGATGTAACTCTTTTTGCGGTGTGTTTGTCGAGATCCGATGAATTGTGGGTTTATGATCAAGTCTATCTATGAACAATATTTGATTCTTCTCTGAAATCTTTTATGTATGATTGGTTATCTTTGCAAGTCTCTTCGAATTATCAGTTTGGTTTGGCCTACTTAATTGATCTTTCTTCCAATGGGAGAAGTGCTTAGCTTTGGGTTCAATCTTGCGGTGCTCGATCCCAGTGACAGAAAGGGAAATGACACGTATTGTATTGTTGCCATCGAGGATAAAAAGATGGGGTTTATATCATATTGCTTGAGTTTATCCCTCTAGATCATGTCATCTTACCTAATGCGTTACTCTGTTCTTATGAACTTAATACTCTAGATGCATACTGGATAGCGGTCGATGTGTGGAGTAATAGTAGTAGATGCAGGCAGGAGTCGGTCTACTTGTCACGGACGTGATGCCTATATACATGATCATGCCTAGATATTCTCATAATTATTCTCTTTTCTATCAATTGCTCGACAGTAATTTGTTCACCCAGCGTAATACTTATGCTATCTTGAGAGAAGCCACTAGTGAAACCTATGGCCCCGGGGTCTATTCTCCATTATATTAATCTCCCATCAACAAGTTATTTCTGGCACCATTTATTTTGCAATCTTTACTTCAATCTATATCATAAAAATACAAAAAATATTTATCTTATCATTATTATTTCCATCAGATCTCACTCTCATAAGTGACCGTGAAGGGATTAACAACCCCTTTATTGCATTGGTTGCGAGGTTCTTATTTGTTTTTGTAGGTATGAGGGACTTGCGTGTAGTCTCCTATTGGATTGATACCTTGGTTGTCAAAAATGGAGGGAAATACTTACGCTACTTTGTTGCAGCACCCTTTCCTCTTCAAGGGAAAACTAACGCAATGCTCAAGAGGTAGCAAGGCGAAGCTTGATCTTGGTGTCCCTGCGCCGCCATGGAAAGTGGCGCATGGCCCTGCCGCGGTGATACGTCTCTGTCGTATCTATAATTTTTGATTGTTCCATGCCAATATTATACAACTTTCATATACTTTTGGCAAATTTTTATACTATTTTTTGGGACTAACATATTGATCTAGTGCCCAGTGCCAATTCCTGTTTGTTGCATGTTTTTTGTTTCGCAAAAAATCCATATCAAATGGAGTCCAAACGGGATAAAAACTGACGGAGATATTTTTTTGAATATATGTGATTTTTGGGAAGAAGAATCAACGCGAGACGATGCCCGAGGGGGCCACGAGGCAGGGGGCGCACCCCAGGGGGTCAGGCACGCCCTGGGCCCTCGTGGCCACCCCGTAAGGCGGTTAGTGCCCTTCTTTCACTGCAAGAAAGCTAATATCCGGATAGAAATCATGTCAAACTTTCAGCCCAATCGGAGTTATGGATCTCCGGGAATATAAGAAATGGTGAAAGGGCAGAATCAGGGAACGCAGAAACAGAGAAAGACAGAGAGACATATCCAATCTCGGAGGGGCTCTCGCCCCTCCGCCGCCATGGAAGCCATGGACCAGAGGGGAAACCCTTCTCCCATCTAGGGAGAAGGTCAAAGAAGAAGAAGAAGAAGGGGGTCCTCTCCACCTCTCTTCCGGTGGCGCCGGAACGCCGCCGGGGCCATCATCGTGTGACGGCGATCTACACCAACACCTCCGTCATCTTCACCAACATCTTCATCACCTTCCCCCATCTATCTACAGTGGTCCACTCTCCCGCAACCCGTTGTACCCTCTACTTGAACATGGTGCTTTATGCTTCATATTATTATCCAATTATGTGTTGCCATCCTATGATGTCTAAGTAGATTTTCGTTGTCCTATCGATAATTGGTGAATTGCTATGATTGGTTTAATTTGCTTGTGGTTATGTTGTTGTCCTTTGGTGTCCATCATATGAGCGCGTGCCTGGATCAAACCATAGGGATAGTTGTATGTTGATAGGACTATGTATTGGAGGGCAAGAGTGACAGAAGCTTCAACCTAGCATAGAAATTGATGCATACGAGATTGAAGGGGGACCAATATATCTTAATGCTATGGTTGGGTTTTACCGTAATGAACGTTAGTAGTTGCGGATGCTTGCTAATAGTTCCAATCATAAGTGCATAGAATTCCAGGTCAGGTATGACATGCTAGCAGTGGCCTCTCCCACATAAAACTTGCTATCGGTCTAGTAAAGTAGTCAATTGCTTAGGGACAATTTCGCAACTCCTACCACCACTTTTCCACACTCTCTATACTGACTTTATTGCTTCTTTACCTAAACAACCCCTGGTTTTTATTTACGTGCTCTTTATATTCTTGCAAACCTATCTCGTTACACCTACAAAGTACTTCAAGTTTCATACTTGGTCTAGGTAAAGCGAATGTTAAGCATGCGTAGAGTTGTATCAGTGGTCGATAGAACTTGAGGGAATATGTGTTCTACCTTTAGCTCCTCATTGGGTTCGACACTGTTACTTATCGAAAGAGGCTACAATTGATCCCCTATACTTGTGGGTTATCAAGACCTTTTTATGGCACCGTTGCTGGGGAGTTATAGCGTGGGGTGAATATTCTCGTGTGTGCTTGTTTGCTTTATCACTAAGTATTTTTTATTCTGTGCTCTTGTTTTCTATATTTAGTTATGGGTAGGAAACGCAAAATACCCAAAAACATAGTTGTACCTACTACACCATTGGTTGAAGAACCACTCAAAATCTATCACACTCCTGAAGCTTTTTACTTGGATCATCTTCGATCCTTATGTACTTGTGTTGAAACCCCAACTAGCTTAGTTGAGGGCAAATCTTTAGATGATCATGCTTGTTATGTGCGACACCACTTATCTTAAAAAGGGAAACTTTTACTAGATCAAATTCATCATTTGCAATGCTATGCTTGGAATTTATGTGAAATATATGATTTTACTTGTTGTTCTGAAGACCCTAAGAAACACCTTCCCTACCAATGTGAGTTTAGTGATAATGGAATCGTATCTTCATATGCTAAGGGTGTTTATAATTACTATGATGTTCAATTAATTGAAGAATTTGTTGCTTTTAAGGGTGCTTATGAAATTGCTTCTTTGATTGGAAAGTATGATGCTACTCTTTACAAATCAGAAAATTTGCCATACTTAAATATTGTTATGACAATTATGCTTCTAATTTCTATGTTAAACCATATATTGAGGACTCCTCCGCTGTCCAAGAAGAGACTAATATTTTGGAGGAGTCTATGGAAGAAGGAATTGATGAAACTGTGGGCTCATTGGATGAAAAAGATGATGAGGAGAGCAAAGAACAAAAGGAGGAAGAGTGGATTAGCTACCCGTGTCCACCTTCTAATGCGAGTAACTCTTCAACTCTGTCAGGACCCCGATTCCAAGTCACATCGATCTAGCCGGTAACACCTCATATCACTTTGCGGCCTCACGCACGGTATTCCCACGGGTGTCGCCTTACCATGGCCCGGGACCGTTTGCGCCTTTTGGCTCACGTATATGATAGTGTCGCTAGCATCCATATGACAAAGAACCAGGGCCGACATGGCTAGTCATGAACCCAAAGCGGCACCAACCTATGGGGAGAGGCATACATGAATCACATCGAGCATGTCGGTCAGCAGCGTGTGAATCCAGGCTGTAGCACTGGGCTAACAGGACTCTGGGAACCCGTGCTGTAGCAGGCTAGGCAGGACTCCGGATGTCACCGTGTGACATTTCCCCGAAGGGACAGACACAGGAACGAAGTGAAACATATGTCGGCCAGTCAAGTGTCCTGAGCAGTAGTGTTGGGCTAGCAGGACTCCGGTGAACCGGGCTGTAGCGGACTACTATGGCTCATGGAAGCACTAGACTACATTTCCCCATAAGAGAGGCTACCAAGGATAAACAACTAGATTGTCGGATCCCACACATACCAAGCATTTCAATCATACACACAATATGCTCGATATGTGTAAATACAACATGGCATCACAACATAACTCTACGACTCGAGTATTTATTCATTAGGTTCCAAGGAGCGAGATATTACAAACATGGGTCTCATGACCCAACAATCATAGCATACAAATCAAAGCACATGCAGAAGCTTAACATGTCTGAGTACAGACATCTACAAATGAAAAAGGCTAAGAAGCCTGACTATCTACCAGATCCTGCCAAGGGAACAAGATCGTAGCTAAGGTATCAAGCTAAACGTCGAAGTCAATGCGGAACTACTAGCGAGACTGAAGTCTCTCTGCAAAACATAAATTAAGCAAACGTGAGTACAAAAGGTACTCAGCAAGACTTATGTCAGAACTAACTACATATGCATCGGTATCAACAAGGGGGGTGGTGGAGTTTAACTGCAGCAAGCCAGCTTTGACTCGGTGGCTATCTTAAACTACGACTGCAAGTAACTCTTTTGAGGTGGTGCACACGAGTCCACATATTCACCATATCAATACACCACTATGGATCCACTCCCGTCTCCCTACGAGAACGCCATCCATAGCACTCACGCTTATCTTGCGCATTTTAGAGTATCCACTTTCACTTGTCTATGAACTGTTATAGGCAACCCAGAAGTCCTTTACCGCGGACGCGGCTATTCGAATAGTTTTATACCCTGCAGGGGTGTACTTCGTCACACATGTTTCCACCACTTAGCGTCTGCACACGACATGTGCTCGACAAACTTCAAGCGAAAACCGATGTGGGTGTAGACCACGACCTGACTAACCGCACAAGTCTGTAGTCCAGGTTTATCGCCTATTCGGGTTCCATCCGCAAGGAAATCCGGCCGGGGTGTCCTCAACGGCCCCAAACGATGTGTACAGGGTCCCGAGACGCCAAACGGGCGCCCGGCATACCCGGCCACGGTGTATCTACCGCATCATAGCCCACCCCTAGGGTCAGCGCTACGCACGTCCGCCAACACATAACCTATAAACACCAGAAACTAGTTGCAACTCCTGGACAGAGGACGAGAGGGGTCAGTAAGTCGAGCGGGGTCATATTTCAGGGCCCAATGTGTGGTAGTAGCTGTTCCATGGATCACAAACAGAGAACTCAGTTCCTGAGGACAGTTTCAGTGAGACAACCCACCATGTACTCCTACATGGCCTCTCACCGCTACCTTTACCAAATCATGTTCACACACTTAGCTCACACACAGTAGGACATGTTCACACACCTCCGATTCATCCCTGATGAATCAGACCTGATACAACTTTATGCAATAGCAGGCATGACAAACAAGCATGAATGAGTAGGCACATCGGGGCTCAAACAACTCCTACTCATGCTAGTGGGTTTCATCTATTTACTGTGGCAATGACAGGTCATGCAGAGGAAAGGGGTTCAGCTACCGCAGCATGTAACAGTTGAAACGGCGTTGTCCTAATGCAGTAAAATAGAGCAGGAGCGAGAGAGTGGGATTGTATCTGAATGAACAAGGGTTTTTTTTGCTTGCCTGGCATTTCTGAAGATGATAAAGCTCTTCATCGGTGTCATTGATCACATCATCGAAACATACGTCTACCGAGGGGGGAACAATCACCGGCAAACACAGAAAGAATACAATCAATGCAATGCACATTATGATGCATGATCATGACATGTCAATATGCTGTGATTTGAGCTAATGCAACTAAAACCAGATTAAATGAAGTTGGTTTGAACCAAAGATTCAAATTCAACTCCATATGTGATTATTTAAATGCCACTTATTTGATTTGACCTGATCAGCAGGCATAAGTTGTTCAAACATGCATGATAATGCCATTATCAGATTCCTTGGATTTTTCTTATCATTTTTCATATATAAATTATTTGATTTGGAGCTACGGTTGATTTTCTATGATTTTTAGAAGTTTTGGCTATTTTATGGAATTTCATGTAAAAGAATAAATCCAGGTCAAACCTGACCAGTGGGGTCCACTAGTCAGTGACTCGGTCAACTAACAGGGTTAATTAGCACTAACTAAAAGTTAATCTAGGCTAATTAGTCCGTGGACCCACACGTCAGTAGCTGTGTGTTTAAAATTAAGTTAATTTAACACTTAGCTAATTAACAGGGACCAGGGCCCACTTGTCAGCGGCTAACCTAACTAACCTAAATAGGATTAGCCCTAACTAACTTAGTTAGCCGGGCGGGGCCCGCATGTCAGTAGCTAAGCTAAATTAGCTAGGTTTAGTTAATCCTAATCTAGGTTAGTTAGCAGGGCGGCCCCACCTGTCATTGAGCCAGGGGAGGTCAAACCCCTTGGTCAACAAGGGCTAACGCGCCGGCGTTTAGCCGCCGGCGGCAGCAGGCGCAGCGGAGGGCACGGGATTTGCACTCCGGCGACCAGAAGGACGGTGGAGGCCATCTACGTGATGCGTACGCTCGTCCATATCTAGTAGTGACGGTGTTTGGGCCTGGGGTGGCCGGAATCATCGCCGGCGATGACAAGCGCGGCGGCCGGACTTCGGGCGAGCTCGGGTTCGGTGTTAGGGAGCACGGCAGGAGCCACGGAGGGATGCTACATGCACCTGGTGATGCGCTGAGCGCTATGACGCGCTCGGTTGCGGCTCTAGGTGACGGTGGCCACGGTGGTGGCATGTTGGGTGGCGGCCGGAGTTCGGCCAAGGTGGGGCTATGGCCTAGAGGTCAAACACGACCAGGGAAGAAGGGGGAAATGACTCGGGATTCACCGCGAGTTCGTAGGGAGGGTAAGTGGGCTCGGGGATGTCCTGCCGGCGGCAAATTCGGCGACGGCGGTCGTCAGTGCCGAAGCTTGAAGACGACGAAGATGCCAGCGATGAGGGGCTCCCGAGGTCGTGGTTGTTGGCTTGTCGGCGTCTGATGATGAGGCGGAGTCGATGGGCACGCTAGCTTTGTGAGGGAGGCTCTGTGGGCGAGGCGGCAGTGGACGGCGGCGACAGAGCTCTGCTCGGGTGGCTGCGGCGCGAGCGCTGGGGAGAGAGGGAGGAACCAGAGAGAAAGGGGAGAGGGGGAGAGAGCTCTGGGCATCTCCCTTGCGAGGGGAGAGGAATGGGGGCGCGTGGGACAGCGCGAAGCGGGAGGTGGCGTTGACGCGCGCGCGTCCAGCACGCAGCTGCTTCGGTCGGCGGGGGTTGAAGATGACTGGCAAGCTACTGGTGGGCTGGGCCGGCCAGGTAAGTGGCTGGGCTTCTCTCTCTCTCTGACCTTTTCTATTTTTCTTTCTGTTTTGTTTTTTGTTTTTTTCTTTTGCCACTATTTTTAAATTCAAAACAGAATCCAAACAGTGCCAATAAACCTTTGAATATTTTTATGTTGCTAACTGGATTGTTCCCGATGGACATAAAATATTTCAAAGTTATTTGAATATATATTCTATATATTAAGAATATAGATCCAAATTCAAATATAATATGATTTAAATTCAATGTCCCAAAATATTTCATAAAATTTTTCGAGAATTTTGGATTGATGCATAGCTCTTTCCAAAATTACCAAAACTATATTTTAGGGCATTTTGGCTTCACTGAATGCATTTTCAGGGTTCTTTCCCTTTATTTAAAATTTTGAGGCTTCCACTTTCCTCAATTCAAGTTTCATATGAATTTAAACATGATGACATGATGATCATGCAAGGGCAAGCAAAGGCTAAGCTAGGGCTGTGACATACTCATACATTGTTTAATTTCCCTTCATGCTTACCGAGGGATGATTGTTATGATCTCGTTGATTCTTTTGAAATATCCCTTTTTGATGATGCTTGTTATGCTTGTGGCCAAGATGCCAATATGAATTATGCTTATGGAGATGAACTTGCTATAGTCCCTTATGTTAAACATGAAATTGTTACTATTGCACCCATGCATGACAGTCCCATTATCTTTTTGAATTCTCCCGACTACACTATAAAGGAGAAGTTTGCCCTTACTCAGGATTATATTGATGGGTTGCGTTTTACTACTACACATGATGATTTTCATAGATATAATATGCATGTGCTTGCTGCTCCTACTTGCAATTATTATGAGAGAGGAACTATATCTCCACCTCTCTATGTTTCCCACACGATAAAATTGCAAGAAACTGCTTATGCTATGTATTGGCCTTTACTTTGTGTGCATGAATTGTTCTTATATGACATGCTGATGCATAGGAAGAGAGTTAGACTTTGTCATTACATGATATATGTTAATTTGTGCTCACTACTAAATCACAAATCATTGTTAATTAAAATTGGCTTTGATATACCTTGGGATGCGGGTGGATCCATTACTTGAGCACTATATGCCTAGCTAAATGGCTTTAAAGAAAGCGCTGCCAGGGAGACAACCCGGAAGTTTTAGAGAGTAATTTATCTCTGTTGTGTGCTTTTATAAAGTACAAATCCATTGTATCATAAAAATAATGTGCCAAGATTTGCCTTTAGGATGTTTACACTGGTTGTTGGTTTGTGCGGTGCAAGACAGAAACTTTGGCTGTAGTGCGCGATTTTACAGTTTCTACTGGAACGTCAAACGATTCTGAAACTTTTTCACTGTCTTTCTATAAAAATTGTTATTTTTTCTAAATTTTTCAGAATTTTTGGAGTACCAGAAGTATGGTGAATGTTCAGATTACTACAGACTGTCCTGTTTTAATACAGATTCTGTTTTGATGCATAGTTTGCTTGTTTTGATGAAACTATCGATTTCTATCAGTGGATTAAGCCATGGAAAAGTTATATTATAGTAGCTACAATACAAAAACAAAATATGAATTGGTTTTCAATAGTACTTAGAGTAGTGATTTTCTTTATTATACTAACGGATCTTACCGAGCTTTCTATTGAGTTTTGTGTGGATGAAGTGTTCGAAGATCGAGGAGGTCTCGATGTGTAACATCCCAATTTTCAATTTGGATGTTATACCTAGGTCATGATATGCATATCATATTTTATTTGCATTTTGGTTTGATCCTAGAAATCTTAAGAAACTCAAGGACCCAAGGAGAGAGCCCCGGAAGGCACCCCATCTTTCTTCAACAAGTATCGGTATGTTTTCGGATTCGTTTCGTTCATGTGATATGTGCAAATCTTGGAGCGTCTTTTGCATTTAGTTTTCACTTTTCTTTTATACACCATGTTGTATGAGATAGTCCTTGGTTGATTTATAGAATGCTCATTGCACTTCACTTATATCTTTTGAGTATGGCTTTATAGAATGCTTCATCTGCTTCACTTATATCATTTGAAGTTTGGATTGCCTATTTCTCTTCACATAGAAAACCGCCATTTGTAGAATGCTCTTTTGCTTCACTTATATTTGTTAGAGCGTGGGCATATCTTTTGTAGAAAGAATTAAACTCTCTTGCTTCACTTTTATCTATTTAGAGAGATGACAAGAATTGCTCATTCACATGGTTAGTCATAAAATCCTACATAAAACTTGTAGATCACTGAATATGATATGTTTGATTCCTTGCAATAGTTTTGCGATATAAAGGTGGTGATATTAGAGTCATGCTAGTGGGTAGTTGTGGATTGTAGAAATACTTGTGTTGAAGTTTGTGATTCCCGTAGCATGCACGTATGGTGAACCGTTATGTAACGAAGTCGGAGCATGATCTATTTATTGATTGTCTTCCTTATGAGTGGCGGTCGGGGACGAGCGATGGTCTTTTCCTACCAATCTATCCCCCTAGGAGCATGCGTGTAGTACCTTTTTTCAATAGCTAATAGATTTTTGCAATAAGTATGTGAGTTCTTTATGATTAATGTTGAGTCCATGAATTATATGCACTCTCACTCTTCCATCATTGCTAGCCTCTTCGGTACCGTGCATTGCCCTGTCTCACCTCGAGAGTTGGTGCAAACTTCGCCGGTGCATCCAAACCACGTGATACGATACGCTCTATCACACATAATCCTCCTTATATCTTCCTCAAAACAGGCACCATACCTGCCTATTATGGCATTTCCATAGCCATTCCGAGATATATTTCCATGCAACTTCCGTCATCATCATATACATGACTTGAACATTCATTGTCATATTGCTTTGCATGATTGTAAGATAGCTAGCATGATGTTTTCATGGCTTGTCCATTTTTTGATGTCATTGCTACGCTAGATCATTGCACATCCCGGTACACCACCAGAGGCATTCATATAGAGTCATATCTTTGTTCTAGTATCGAGTTGTAATATTGAGTTGTAAGTAAATAAAAGTGTGATGATCATCATTATTAGAACATTGTCCCATGTTAGGTTATCAAAATAAAAGTGGCCAAAGAAGCCCCCCAAAAAAGAGAGGCCAAAGAAGCCTAAAAAGGAGAAAAAATAAAAATGAAAAAAATGAGAGAAAAGAGAGATGGGACAATGTTACTATCCTTTTACCACACTTGTGCTTCAGAGTAGCACCATGTTCTTCATATAGAGAGTCTCTTGAGTTATCACTTTCATATACTAGTGGGAATTTTCATTATAGAACTTGGCTTGTATATTCCAATGATGGGCTTCCTCAAATGCCCTAGGTCTTCATGAGCAAGAAAGTTGGATGCACACTGTCGTGGTTTTGTCACGGCAGATGTCCTAGAGAAAGGACTTAGTCGTGGAGCCATCGCGATGGGTTAGCTTGAAGGGGTTAAAGCGGACACAAGGACGCAAGAGAGTTTATACTAGTTCGGTCCCTTCGATGAAGGTAAAAGCCTACGTCTAGTTGTTATGGAATTGATGGGGTTTCGATGACTAGGGAGCAAACAAGCTTCGCCTATGTCTCGAGTTGTTGTCTCTTGTCCTCGAACCGCCGCCGGGTCGTCCCCTTATATACACGGGTGACTCCCGTCGGCTTACGGAGTCCTAATACCGGCTCATAGATGTGTCCGGTTTGGTCTCTACTTATTCCTAACTTACAATATAGGTTAACTACTAACGCCGGTTTACGGCTACAGGCCTTGAACCGACCATGGGCCTTGAGCCCTCCTCTGTCTTCTTGGGCTTTAACATACTTAACTACTGACGAAGTTAACCCGGCCTAGATAGGCCGGTTTACGCCCAGTAGTAATATCCCCAACATTAGGCCCCAGATTGATTTGAACGGGTTCATGTCAATCCTTTAATAAAAGCTTCACCTTCAACATCTTCTTATAAATTGGTAAACCACCATGATGTCATCTTCTCTGATTGCTGTAAGCCGGAGTGACGTCACCTGTCATAGTGAAGCTATCCATTATGTTTCTTTGTTTAATAGATCAGCGGAAATTGAGGCGACAGCTCCATTTTGTGGCCCCGTGATTGTCGCGCCTGACTCATGTTCTTTCGCCTTATAAATAGGACCGAAGGGTCATTTCTTTTCTCCTTCCGTGCCTTCTTCGTCTTCCTCGCGTCGCCAGCCTCGGAGCTCCGCCACCGACGTCGACCTCTGCCTCATCCTTGGCCGATGCATCGACCTGAGCGCACCAGAACACCGCGGCAACCTTCCGCATCTTCCTCAGCTCCGGTAAATCTTCTATCCTTTCCCCCGCAGATCTGGCCTAGGGTTTTGTAGTTCTTTAGTGTTCATCGTATGCCTTTTGCTCATACGATAGATCTTTGGATGAATCCGCAAGTCTTTACTCTGTGCAATGATAGTTGTTTGACCTTCGCCTTCACTTATGCATCTCAAACCATATATCTATATGAATGTTTTGCTCATTGGTTCGGTACTGCTCCTTTGAACCTCTAAGTATTTATCTTTTTTCTAAACTTGCTTCAGATCCAATGCTGTAAAGAAATCTTGTGAAACCTGTTTCTGCATACGCAATCTCAGCTTTTTAATGCTTAGATCAGGCGGTTTAACCTTGTAGAAAATTTTCCAAACTGGTATATGCCATTAGTCCCCTTGTTGAACCGCCAGATGTTGGTTGCTTCATGAAACTCCGGTTCAGATAGTTCTGTCTCCGGTTTACTAGTGCATATACCAACGTACCTTGATCAAATGCATTTTTGAACTGGGATCTTCTACCTTGTAGATTCCATCATGGCCAAGCAAGTATATGAGTGCAATTGGGTTCCTTCTCGCGTCACAGAGGATCAACTGGACGATTTAGTCCTGATTGGCGCTTTAGGCAGCATAGATACCATCCATTGGAGGGCTCCTGGCAAAGAATGCCCTCCCACACCTCGAGAAGGAGAGGTTGTTGTTTTCGTAGATCACTTAGCCCGGGGCTTTAAACCGTCCGGTTCTAAATTTTACCGGGATGTCTTAGCCGATTTTCAACTCCATCCACAAGACACTGGCCCCAACTCTGTTACAAATATGTGTCACTTCCAAGTGCTCTGTGAGGTGTTCTTTCAAGAGGAGCCCACAGTGGAATTGTTCAGAGACCTTTTCCATCTAAACCGCCGTACCGAGTTTACTGATGGCTCTAATACGGAGTTGGGTGGCATGGCGATTCAGAAAAGGAAAGAGGTCACATACCCTCATGCCAAGCTGCACAGTCACCCCAAGGAGTGGAATCAGACATGGTTCTACTGCAAAGACACCTCCCCTGCTGGTGAAAATCCCTTGCCTGGCTTTCGTCCGGAGCGGCTCAGCAATACACACCCTTTTCCTTAGAGATTGACTGCCCAAGAGAGAAGCAAATATGCTCCCCAACTGTCAAAGCTCAGAGCCTTTATGGCCAACGGTTTAACAGGGGTTGATCTCGCTCGCTGTTGGATATCATGGAGCATACTGCCCCTTAGTCGGCGCCCCGGTTTGATGTGCGAGTATACTGATAGTGTGGATGACCCACTGCGACATTCAAAAATCCAGCTCTCCGATGAAGAAATCACAGAGGCTGTGAATAAGATGCTCAATGAACCGGAACACGTCTGCGCTAGAACCGTCCTGCTTCCCTTCTGCGCCACCAACAAACCGCCAGCTGTAAGACTTTAAATTTTATCTTTGCTGAATCTATTATTGATATGTCTGGTCATTGTTTAACATCAGTGTATGCCTAATCAGGGCAATGATCCGTTTTGGAGCAAAAAAACTGCCGCAGGAGAAACCAGAAAAAACAGACAAACCGGAAAGAGCAACTTAGCAAAAGACTAAAGCTGTGAAGAAGACTGCCCACAGGAAAAGAACCACTGCATCTTCTAATCCGGCCCCTGATGATGATGTCGATAATCCGGACTTTGAAGTAGAGCTTGACTCACTTGGTTTATTTTTCATGTGTCTTATTGATGATGATATTTGTCAGGATGATGCCGAAGCCAGCCACGCGGATGTTGCAGAGGTAATTATTCTTTCTTCCGATTCAGAAACTTTGCCTTCACAAAAAATCTGCCAGGCAAACCGGAAAGTTAAATTTTCTCATCCTCTTGCTTATTTGGATCCTAAATTTCTTATGAAGACCCAACAACACGAAGCTCGTCGCACAACCCGGCACAGCGGCCAGGTAGTTACCTCCGCCGGTTTACCGAATAGTCCGGTTCGGAAACGCCATTCAGAGGTCTCTAATTTGCTTGTCAGTGCTTGTCCTAAAGAGGGCTGCTTTCGTCAACCTCTTAATCCGTCTGACTCCGATTACCAGGTTACTTCCCACTCATCTTCTGGCGAGTCATCGGCTACTCAGCTCCCACCGCTTAAAACGGTGCTTAGGTAAGCTATTCTTCTTGTGATGTTTGCAGTACATCGCCTTAGAACATATGCTGTATTTGATTTTATTATTCTTCTCAGGGCCAAACCTAGGCCAAGCAAGAAGGCCCGTCTGGACAAAGCGGCCGAAGAAGATGTCGTTCTTGAAGCAGGCAAGACACCCAATGTTGAAGCGGCTATTCCTGAGGATATTCCCAATGATCCACCGCAGCAAGATGATGATCCTATTGCTGAAGAGAGACCTACTGATACCTCAGGTCCTGTCAATCAGCCCGCAGGTTCCATCTGGATTGAAAGCTCCACCGGTCCAGCAAAACCTACTGACAAGCCAACAGCTCCAGTGCAACCCGGCGGTACCAAGGATGATGAGGTTGTCATTACTGGCACTGGCCATACTGAGCCGAGCAATCCTGTCGCTTTATCCAAACATTCTGCCAAGGAGGAAGTTGCTGCCTTTCGCAAAGGCAAGTGGAACGCTGATCTGACGACTTACGCTGCTCTGAACGCCCAAGATATCCATTCCAGCTATCTGAACCGGCTGTATACCAGTCGCGACTATGAAGCCGGTCTGGTTAATATGATGAAAGATAAATATGAGGTAACTTCCATATGCTCCTTCCTGCTTGTATGCTTCCATTCTTGCTGACTCTCCTAGCCCCCAAGGGCCGGTTTGCAATATTCTTTCAAACCGGGACTTTATAAATCTTGATGCTTTGAAATTCGTTGATGTAGCCCCCAAGGGCCGGTTCAACTTAGCGTAGTTAAACTAGTACTTTAAGTAATTGAAACTGCCGCATCAGAATATATATGAGCAAATAGCCATTAGCCCCCAAGTGCCAAGTTGAATACTTGTATTGATCTTGGGACTTTGTAAACAATTGAAAGATGAAGATCGAATATGCATTAGCCCCCAAGTGCTAAGTGCATAACTTGTTATGTGGTTGGTACTTGAATCCTTATACCGATTTGTTGAAGCATATATCTGTATGCATGCAGGCGGAGCTGAAGACGAAAGAAAACCAAGTCACCGATCTCCAAGAAAACCTGAAAACCCAACAGGCTGAAACCTCCAAAGCAAAAGAGGAATTGGCCAGCACTTTAAGCGCCATGGAATAACTTAAGGAGAACTTCAAAAAGAAACGGGCGGATTGGGCCACTAAAAAGTCCGCTTTGATCAAACGAGCAGAGGATGCCGAGGCTGCACTAAAACCAGTGGCGGATGAACTGACCAGCATAAAGCGGCACGTGCATGCCATGACCACTGCTATCTTTGGTAAGCCAGCTTGCCTTCTGAATTGGCTCTTCCTTCTTACAGAGTCGCCGGTTTATTAACCCTTTATGGTATTTCAGGGACACGCATTGGTCACATGGGGTCAGATGTGCAGAAGAAATTGAAAGCCGCCTATACATTGGTTGAACAATTGTATACTGGTGCCCAGTGGATCATCTATACCGCATCTCATAACAAACCGGCGCCCACTTTGACTCAAGATACGCTGATGAAACTGTTAGTGCTTCCTGCCCGGGTTGAAGAGATGAAGAAATCTGCTACTCGAACCGGTGCAATCAATGCCTTAATCCGGGCAAAAGCCTGGGTGCCGGATTTTGATCCTATTGAGGCGGCTCAGGGCTATCCCAGCTTGAAGGAAGACGGGTCAGAATTTGGTGAAGCGGATCTGTGAGCAATAAACCGGGAGGTACGTCTGCTAGCTTGTCAGTTGGCTGAGGAAGCAGACTTGTCTCATTATCAAGCGCAATATGACAGTCAGAACAAGCGAATAGCTGCACCTATCCATGAATCGGAAAATCTGATCCCTCCAATCCGTAAGCATACTTATGCTCCCGATATTGACCCATCATTGTTGATCCATGATGAAGCTGTTTTTCAAGCATTAATGGGAATCGACTAGACAACTGTGGATTTCCAGCCACTGAGTAGAGAAACGGAGGCTGAAGCGGCGCAGGATGACCCACAACCATCAGGCCAGGCTGGTGACCAAGCTTGAACCGGGAGCCGGTTTAAAAATGCCTCTCCTTTGCGAAAAACAATTATATTATTATGGGCACCATGTTGCCTTGTAATAGGCTAGCTGATACCTTTGATGTTGATATGCCTTCGTGCATAATTTGTTCTTCCTGTGGTAATGAACTTTCCAAAACACTTTTTGAAATGAGAAATTTGTCAAGTGCCACCGCGGTTGTACCGTCAGGCGGAATATGATGTCTGTATATATGAAATCAAAACATCCAAAACAAAAATTTAAGTATATGATCAAATTTTTGAGATACAGAATACCTTCCATCGTTGAGTGTGAAGTTGGCTTGGCCAATCTTGAAGCAGAGTTTTGCAAACCCACACTGTTGGAGGAGATAACAGCTCCTGTATATGTATATGACGTTGGTTTACCATGTAAACCGTGCCGGGTTATAATAAACACCGTGTTACTCCATAAGAGAATGTTAACAACAAGGATCAAACCAGGAAAATTGTCTCCGGATTGACGTGAACTGTGTTCCGTCAATTGATTGGTTAAAAAACTTTGTCGGTTTAAAAAACACAATAAAAAGCAAAAAAAACCCTTTAAAGAAAAGTGTGAAGCAAAAGCAATGACAAAATCATTTGCCAAAAAAGGTTTATTTAAGCTGATCAAATGGCGTTACCATGGCCAAACACGACCAAGCTCCCGTTAGGTGTAACTATGGTTCTAGTCAGCCAGGTCCCCAAATGAAACCGTGGCATTTATGCCGACCAAATGGCATGGTCATGGTTCGGGTTCGACCAAGCCCCCAAGTGATTCTGTGGCCTTAGGCCGATCAAGAGGCATGACTGGTTCAGACATGACCAAGTCCCCAAGTGATCTGGTGGCTCTCGCCTATCAAGAGGCATGGTATTGGTTCGAACACGACCAATCCTCCAATTGATATAATACGATACTTTTAGCAAAGCGAACTCAAGGGGTAAACCGGAAGCCGCTTTTAGAACAACTCCGTGTAACCACACATGATGCAAAAGAACAGATACCCCGCTTTAGCTGAGGTTCCGGTTTATTATAGTTAATATATACATCGTTGTAATATGTACATAAGTAGAACCAATGGCTCAAGTATAATAAGGCTGAAGATGAGCTATGCTCCACGGCCTGTTGGTCTCCTCCTCTGATGTACGTGAGTCCTTATGATCTCGAATATCGATCAGATAGTATGACCCGTTGTGCAGATTTTTGCTGACCACGAAAGGCCCCTCCCAAGGTGGGGATAACTTATGCATATCAGTCTGATCTTGGATGAGCCGAAGCACCAAATCTCCCTCCTGAAAAGTTCTAGTTTTGACCCGGCGAGTGTGATAACGACGAAGATCCTGCTGGTAAATCGCCGATCGGGCGGCTGTGATGTCACGCTCTTCATCCAACCGGTCCAAAGCATCTTGCCGTGCTGTCTCGTTGTCTGCTTCAACATAAGCCGCTACACGAGGTGAATCATGACGGATATCACTGGGGAGAACCGCCTCCGCTCCATAAACCATGAAGAACGGTGTGTATCCTGTTGATCTGTTGGGTGTTGTATTGATGCTCCATAACACGGATGGTAATTCTTCTACCCAACAACCCGACGTTCTCTACAAAGGAACCATGAGCCGGGGCTTGATGCCTCTCAAGATCTCTTGATTAGCTCTTTCTACTTGACCATTGGACTGTGGATGTGCCACTGATGAAACGTCAAGCCGGATGTGCTCCCGTTCGCAGAACTCCTTCATAGCACCTTTGGACAGATTGGTACCATTATCTGTGATAATACTGTGTGGAAAACCAAACCGGAAAATCACCTTTTTGATGAACTGAACCGCCGTGGCCGCATCACACTTGCTAACAGGTTCTGCCTCCACCCACTTTGTAAACTTATCAACCGCCACCAGGAGGTGGGTCTTCTTATCTTTGGACCTTTTGAAAGGCCCAACCATATCCAGCCCCCAAGTCGCAAACGGCCAAGTAATTGGAATCATTCTCACTTCTTGAGCCGGTACATGAGCACGTCTTGAAAACCTTTGGCAACTATCACATCATATGACCAGATCCTCCGCATCAGCATGAGCAGTCAACCAATAGAAGCCATGGCGAAACGCTTTAGCCACCATAGACTTTGAACTGGCGTGGTGACCACAATCTCCTTCGTGGATCTCACGCAAAATTTCACGGCCTTCTTCAGGAGACACGCAGCGTTGAAAAGCTCCTAATACACTGCAATGATGCAACTCGCCGTTGATGACAGCCATGGACTTGGATCGCCGGATTATCTGTCGGGCCAGAATCTCATCCTCTGGGAACTCGCCCCGGTTCTTGTACGCCAGGTAAGGAAGCGTCCAATCCGGAATAACATGAAGAGCTGCCACCAACTGAGCCTCCGGATCAGGAATAGCCAAATCCTCTTCACCAGGGATCTTGACCGACGGGTTGTGCAGCACATCCAGAAAAACATTGGGCGGGACCGGTTTGCGCTGAGAGCCCAGCCGGCTTAAAGCGTCCGCCGCTTCATTTTTCCGCCAGTCCACGTGGTCCACCTGATAGCCTCTGAAATGACCTGCAACAATATCCACCTCACGACGATATGCTGCCATGAGTGGGTCCTTGGAGTCCCAAGTGCCAGACACCTGCTGAGCCACAAGGTCCGAGTCACCGAAGCACTTAACTCGACTTAGATTCATCTCCTTAGCCATCCGGAGACCATGGAGCAAGGCTTCATACTCAGTTGCATTGTTAGTACAAGGGAACATTAAGCGGAGAACATAACAAAACTTATCACCTCGTGGGGAAGTTAATACGACTCCAGCCCCCGAGCCTTCCAATTGCCTGGATCCGTCAAAATGGATGGTCCAATACGTATGATCCGGCCTTTCTTCAGGTGCTTGCATTTCCGTCCAATCATTGATGAAATCAACAAGTGCTTGAGACTTAACCGCTGTCCGAGGCACATACTTCAAACCATACGGCCCCAGCTCTATGGCCCATTTTGCAATCCGGCCAGTTGCTTCTCGGTTCTGGATGATATCTCCCAAAGGAGCAGAACTGACCACTGTAATTGGATGCCCTTGGAAGTATTGTTTAAGCTTCCGGCTTGCCATAAAAACTCCATACACCAGCTTCTGCCAATGCGGATACCTTTGCTTCGACTCAATGAGCACCTCGCTGATATAATAGACCGGACGTTGAACCAGATGCTCCTTACCTGCCTCCTTTCGCTCTACCACAATAGCCACGCCGACCGCCCAAGCATTAGCAGCAACATATTGCAGCAACGGCTCCTTGTCAATGGGAGCGGCTAGCACAGGCAGATTGGCCAATTGTCGTTTTAAGTCCTCAAATGCTTCATCAGCAGCAGAACTCCAGACAAACTGATCCGTCTTCTTCAACATCTGATACAAAGGGATTGCCTTCTCACCGAGGCGACTGATAAACCGGCATAACGCAGCAATCCGGCCTGCCAGGCGCTGAACATCATTGATACACTTCGGTTTAGCGAGGGAGGTGATGGCTATGATCTTCTCCGGATTAGCCTCAATTCCCCTATTGGACACCAAGAAGCCTAATAACTTGCCCGCCGGTACACCAAAGACACACTTGTCCGGATTAAGCATCATCTTGTATGTTCTCAGGTTATCAAAGGTTTCCTTCAAATCATCAATCAGAGTCTCCTTCTCCCTGGACTTAACCACGATATCATCCACGTAAGCATGTACATTACGGCCAATCTACTTGTGAAGACAATTTTGTACACACCATTGGTAAGTTGCTTGAGCACTCTTGAGCCCAAAGGGCATAGACACATAGCAGAAGGCTCCAAAGGGAGTTATAAATGTCGTCTTCTCCTGGTCCTTAACTGCCATTTTGATCTGATGATAGCCAGAATACGCATCCAAAAAACTTAAACACTCACAGCCCACCGTAGCATCAATAATTTGATCAATACGGGGGAGGGCAAAAGGATCTGCTGGACAAGCCTTATTAAGATCTGTGTAATCCACACACATGCGCCAGGTGCCGTTTTTCTTGAGGACCAGCACCGGATTGGCAAGCCACTCAGGGTGAAAAACTTCACCAATAAAGCCAGCTGCTAAGAGCCTAGCTACCTCTTCTCCAATTGCCTTGCGTCTTTCTTCGTTAAACCGGTGGAGGAACTGTTTCACCGGTTTATATTTAGGATCCACATTAAGTGTGTGCTCAGCGAGTTGCCTCGGTACACCTGGCATGTCAGAGGGCTTCCATGCAAAAATGTCCCGATTCTCATGGATGAACTCGATGAGCGCGCTTTCCTATTTCAGATCCAAGTTGGCACTGATGCTGAACTGCTTGGACGAATCACCAGGTACGAAGTCAACAAGCTTAGTTTCTGCTACCGATTTGAATTTCAGGGCTGGATCATGCTCCGTAGTTGGCTTCTTCAACGGAGTCATGTCCGCCGGATCAACATTGTCTTTATAGTACTTCAACTCCTCGGTGGCACAAACCAACTCTGCATAAGCCGCATCTCCTTCCTTGCATTCCAAAGCGATTTTGCGGCTTCCGTGAACCGTTATTGTCCCCTTGTGACCCGGCATCTTGAGCTGCAAATACACATAACAGGGCCGAGCCATAAACTTGGCGTAGGCCGGTCGCCCAAACAGGGCATGATATGGACTTTGGATTTTCACCACTTCAAACGTCAATGTCTCCGACCTGGAATCATGATCATCCCCAAAGGCCACTTCCAGAGCTATCTTAGCAACGGGATATGCTGATCTGCCAGGCACCACACCGTGGAATACTGTATTAGACGGTTTGAGATTCTTATCTGCTAGTCCCATACGACGGAAGGTCTCATAGTACAGGATGTTAATGCTGCTCCCTCCATCCATGAGCACCTTGGTGAACTTGTAACCTCCCACCTGAGGCGCCACCACCAGAGCCAACTGACCCGGATTATCGACCTGGGAGGGTGATCTTCTCTGCTCCATATGATTGGTTGTTTAGACCAACATAGATAACAGGGTATGGCCGGTTCAACAGAGTTGACCGCCCGCCTCTGAACTTTCCGGTCTTGCTTGTCCAAGCTAGTGGTGAAGACATGGTACTTCCCATTACTCAACTGCTTTGGGTTGCTCTGGTAACCTGACTGTTGCTACTGTTGGTTGTAACCACCCTGGTTGTTCTGACTATTTTGACCATTATGTCCGCCCGGATTACCATTGAATCCTGAACCGGAACTTCCTCCACCGTAACCTGGCCCGGATCCCGAGCCACTGCCAGATTCGTGATCATACCGGAAATTATTAGAATTTTTGAACTCCTGCATAATAAAGCAATCTTTCGAAATGTGGTTTGCTGGTGCCTCCTTCGTCCCATGTCTTGGACAGGGCTGGCTTAGCAGGTAGTTTAGGCGGTTTGGGTTAGGGTTGGGCGCTCCATTACGATTTTTTGGCCTACCCTTGCGTCGCTGGCCATTGTCCTGTGCGTTGGTATTAGCATATTTCACCAAAGCGGCCATGAGGGTCCCCATGTCGGTGCAATGACGCTTCATCCGTCCCAACTTCAGCTTCAGGGGTCCAAACCGGCAGTTGCCTTCTAGGGTTAACACTGCGGTGTCAGCATTGATGTGGTCTGAGGAGTGCAACACTTGTGAAACCCGGCGCACCCAATGAGTCGTTGATTCTCCTTCCTCCTGGACGCATGCAGCTAAGTCCACTATCGACATAGGCTGTTTACAGGTGTCTTTGAAATTGCTGATAAACCGGGCTCGTAATTGGGCCCATGAGCTGATAGAATTAGCCGGCAAACTTTTTAACCAAGTACGGGCCGTTCCTTCGAGCATAATGGTGAAGTATTTCGCACACGCCGCGTCATCCACATCAAGCATCTCCATGGCCATCTCATAGCTCTCCACCCATGTCTCTGGAGGTTGATCCGCCGTGTAATTTGGTACCTTGCGTGGGCCTTTGAAATCCTTGGGTAGACGCACGTTGCGTAAAGCGGGGATAAGGCAAGGCACCCCCAAAGAACTAGAAGTAACACCAGGTTTAGTCAGGGTGGTTGGACAAACCGGCGTGAGCTGCCGAGCCTGATGCTGTGCGGCTAACTCGGCCTCCCTGCGCACGGGGGCCCGGTCCACCACTCCCTGAGCGTCATCAGCACCACCCGCCGGATTGTTGCCACGGGGTGCCCCACGTCGTTCATTACTCGACACTGCCGGTTCATCCATATGTCTGCTATAGCTCCGGCTTGGACGAGGGGTCGAGTGGATCCGGTCGCGGCTGTACGAGTACGCTTCCTGTTGGTCCAAAGCTGTCCTCAGAAGTTCCTTGACCCGTCGCGTCTCTATTGCCTGCGGCGAGTCACCCTCAATAGGAATGGCCTCCAGCCGTGCAGCAGCGGCAACAAGATTGTCCATTGGGTTGGAGTAGTGACCCGGAGGTGTTAAAGCAGCCTGAGGTACCACGGTGTTTTGACGAGGCGGGTCCATCTGACGAGGCTGAACCGGTGCACCGGTCCCAGGGGCTTCTGCCCGGTTTCCCTCCAGCGGATTGCCGGCTCTTGGTCCTGGAGTGTTGAAAAGGTCTCTGGCCTAGAAAACCGGAGGTAAGCGGGATCGGTGCTTCCTCCTCATGACTTCATGCGATGCGCTCTGGTCCAACATAAGCTTGTAGGCATGGGCGTTTAAAGCGGCCCGCTCTGCGGCCATCCTGGTGTCCTCAGCCGCCAGATCCGCCTTGGCCTGGGTGATCTGTTCCTTTACCTTTGCAATCTCCGCGTTGTGAACGTCCTGATCCGGCGGATTAACTTCCGCCATAAGCACAGCCAACACATCAAATAGTTCTGATAGAACCTGAGCTGGCGGGCGCACAGGGCCTCCTGCCCCAGCAGCCATCGCCGCTGCTGAACCAGAGATCGTTGCCGCAGCTGTCGAAGAATGGAGTGCTACTTGCGTTCCGGCCATGAATATTCCAACCCAGTTGGGCAGATCAGAGGGGTCCGGAATACTATCACCATCGGAAAACCTCCCAATCCGGCCATCTTGTAGCTGATAAAGAGATTCAGTTTCTCCGATCAAAGATTCGTCACCATAACAAACGATGGTCGCGCCGCAAAATTCCGATCCGTCCTCATAACTTCCTCCATGGATGACTCCCACGAAGGCACGCTTCATGGCCGGTTTAACCCGGGCGGATCGTGCACGCTGAGCCGTCTCGACGAGGTCGGTCTAGATCTCCGGCTCAGGGCCCAATTCACCGATCTTGCCAATGAAAACATGAATGATACCAAAGGGGACCCGGTACCCATACTCAATTGAGCCGGCCTCGGGGCCCCAGCCTGCGTCGTCGATGTAGAGCTTGCCGCGATGACTCTTAGTCATCCGGCCTACAGCGTAGCCCTCGAGTCCCTCAAAGCGGCCCTCCAAGAACCGGAAACCATCGTGCGATAGCCCCACGGTGGGCGCCAACTATTGTGGTTTTGTCACGGCAGATGTCCTAGAGAAAGGACTTAGTCGTGGAGCCATCGCGACGGGTTAGCTTGAAGGGGTTAAAGCGGACACAAGGACGCAAGAGAGTTTATACTAGTTCGGTCCCTTTGATGAAGGTAAAAGCCTACATCTAGTTGTTATGGAATTGATGGGGTTTCGATGACTAGGGACCAAACAAGCTTCGCCTATGTCTCAAGTTGTTGTCTCTTGTCCTCGAACCGCCGCCGGGTCATCCCCTTATATACACGGGTGACTCCCGTCGGCTTACGGAGGCCCAATACCGGCTCATAGATGTGTTCAGTTTGGTCTCTACTTCTTCCTAACTTACAATATAGGTTAACTACTAACGCCGGTTTACGGCTACAGGCCTTGAACCGACCATGGGCCTTGAGCCCTCCTCTGTCTTCTTGGGCTTTAACATACTTAACTACTGACGAAGTTAACCCGGCCCAGATAGGCCGGTTTACGCCCAGTAGTAATATCCCCAACACACACCCACTTAGTTTCTAGTTTGAGCTTTCATACACTTATAGCTCTTAGTGCATCCGTTGCATGGCAATCCCTACTCCTCACATTGACATCAATCGATGGCCATCTCCATAGCCCGTTGATTAGCCGCGTCGATGTGAGACTTTCTCCTTTTTGTCTTCTCCACACAACCTCCACCATCATATTCTATTCCACCTATAGTGCTATATCCATGGCTCACGCTCATGTATTGCGTGAAAATTGAAAATGTTTGAGAACATAAAAAGTATGAAACACTTGCTTGGCTTGTCATCGGGGTTGTGCATGATTTGAATGCTTTGTGTGGTGAAGATGGAGCATAGCCAGACCATATGATTTTGTAGGGATAACTTTCTTTGGCCATGTTATTTTGAAAAAGACATGATTGCTTTATTAGTATGCTTGAAGTATTATTGTCTTAATGTCAAATGATAGACTATTGCTTTGAATCACTTGTGTCTTAATATTCATGCCATGATTAGATTACATGATCAAGATTATGCTAGGTAGCATTCCACATCAAAAATTATCTTTTTTATCATTTACCTACTCGATGACGAGCAGGAATTAAGCTTGGGGATGCTGATACGTCTCCATCGTATCTATAATTTTTTTATTGTTCCATCCCAATATTATACAACTTTCATATACTTTTGGCAACTTTTTATACTATTTTTGGGGACTAACATATTGATCTAGTGCCGAGTGCCAGTTCCTGTTTCTTGCATGTTTTTTGTTTCGCAGAAAAACCATATCAAACGGAGTCCAAACGGGATAAAAACTGACGGAGATTTTTTTTGGAATATATGTGATTTTTGGGAAGAACAATCAACGCGAGACGATGCCCGAGGGGGGCACGAGGCACGGGGCGCGCCCTGGGCCCTCGTGGCCACCCCGTAAGGCGGTTGGTACCCTTCTTTTGCCACAAGAAAGCCAATATCCGGATAGAAATCGTGTCAAAATTTCAGCCCAATCGGAGTTACGGATCTCCGGGAATATAAAAAACGGTGAAAGGGAAGAATCAGGGAATGCAGAAACAGAGAGAGACAGAGAGACAGATCCAATCTCGGAGGGGCTCTCGCCCCTCCGCCACCATGGAAGCCATGGATCAGAGGGGAAACCCTTCTCCCATCTAGGGGGAAGGTCAAGGAAGAAGAAGAAGAAGGGGGACCTCTCCCCCTCTCTTTCGGTGGCGCTGGAACGCCGCCGGGGCCATCATCGTGTGATGGCGATCTACACCAACACCTCCATCATCTTCACCAACATCTTCGTCACCTTCCCCCATCTATCTACATCAGTCCACTCTCCCGCAACCCGTTGTACCCTCTACTTGAACATGGTGCTTTATGCTTCATATTATTATCCAATGATGTGTTGCCATCCTATGATGTTTGAGTATATTTTCGTTGTCCTATCGTTAATTAGTGAATTGCTATGATTGGTTTAATTTGCTTGTGGTTATGTTTTTGTCCTTTGGTGCCCATCATATGAGCGTGCGCATGGATCACACCATAGGGATAGTTGTATGTTGATAGGAATATGTATTGGAGGGCAAGAGTGACAGAAGTTTCAACCTAGCATAGAAATTGATGCATACGGGATTGAAGGGGGACCAATATATCTTAATGATATGGTTGGGTTTTACCTTAATGAACGTTAGTAGTGCAGATGCTTGCTAATAATTCCAATCATAAGTGCATAGAATTCCAAGTCAGGGATGGCATGTTAGTAGTGGCCTCTCCCACATAAAACTTGCTATCGGTCTAGTAAAGTAGTCAATTGCTTAGGGACAATTTTGCAACTCCTACCACCACTTTTCCACACTCGCTATACTAACTTTATTGCTTCTTTACCTAAGCAGCCCCTAGTTTTTATTTACGTGCTCTTTATATTCTTGCAAATCTATCTCGTTACACCTACAAAGTACTTCTAGTTTCATACTTGTTCTAGGTAAAGCGAACGTTAAGCGTGCGTAGAGTTGTATCGGTGGTCAATAGAACTTGAGGGAATATTAGTTCTACCTTTAGCTCCTCGTTGGGTTTGACACTCTTAGTTATCTAAAGAGGCTAAAATTGATCCCCTATACTTGTGGGTTATCACGCGGCAAGCGATCCTGACGTGGCGGTGCTGGGAGTAGTGGAGCATTTTGTTGTGGACGGGGAATCTCTTGGCAGCTTCTTTCTTTGTGCACGGGCACACGGCGCGGTGGATCGCGCCGCGGGATCGCACATATTGGAGCGAGGACGCCGTCTTGACGCGGAGGGGCGGAGGCGCTCCATGAGTCACGCATCTCGGCGCGAGGGTGCCTTCTTGATGCGGAGGGGGCGGAGGTGCTCCATGAGCCACATCGCCCGCAGCCGGGGGCGGGCGAGGCAGCAAGAGGGATGGTGCAGGAGAGCCCCCCGCGGTGCTGACGTGCTCGGCGATGCGGTCCAACCAGTCCTCGTAGAGGTCGTCGACCGGGCGGTAACGCAGGAGCTCGCGTGCCATGAGCAGTGTAGCCTGTGCGTCCCTGGGTGCACGGTGAGCGTGAGACGATGAGCCGGCCGGAGTCAGCGAGGGGGTGGCGGTGCGGCCGTCTCGCCGCATGATGTCTACTACACAACCTTCTTCTTGTTGACGTTGTTGGGCCTCCAAGTGCAGAGGTTTGTAGGATAGTAGCAAATTTCCCTCAAGTGGACGACCTAAGATTTATCAATCTGTAGGAGGCGTAGGATGAAGATGGTCTCTCTCAAGCAACCCTGCACCCAAATAACAAAGAGTCTCTTGTGTCCCCAACACACCCAATACAATGGTAAATTGTATAGGTGCACTAGTTCGATGAAGAGATGGTGATACAAGTGCAATATGGATAGTAGATAATAGTTTTTGTAATCTAAAAATATAAAAACAGCAAGGTAATGATTGATAAAAGTGAGCGTAAACGGTATTGCAAAGATAGGAAATAGGGCCTAGGGTTCATACTTTCACTAGTGTAAGTCCTCTCAACAATAATAACATAATTGGATCATATAACTATCCCTCAACATGCAACAAAGAGTCACTCCAAAGTCACTAATAGCGGAGAACGAACGAAGAGATTATGGTAAGGTACAAAACCACCTCAAAGTTATTCTTTCCAATCAATCCGTTGGGCTATTCTTATAAGTGTCACAAACAGCCCTAGAGTTTGTACTAGAATAACACCTTAAGATACAAATCAACCAAAACCCTAATGTCACCTGGATACTCCAATGTCACCTCAAGTATCCGTGGGCATGATTATACGATATGCATCACACAATCTCAGATTCATCTATTCAACCAACACAAAGGACCTCAAAGAGTGCCCCAAAGTTCTACCGGAGAATCACGACGAAAACGTGTGCCAACCCCTATGCATAGGTTCATGGGCGGAACCCGCAAGTTGGTCACCAAAACATACATCAAGTGAATCACGTGATATCCCATTATCACCACAGATATCCACGGCAAGACATACATCAAGTGTTCTCAAATCTTTAAAGACTCAATCCGATAAGATAACTTCAAAGGGGAAACTCAATCCATTACAAGAGAGTAGAGGGGGGAGAAAACATCATAGGATCCAAATATAATAGCAAAGCTCGCGATACATCAAGATCGTATCATCTCAAGAACACGAGAGAGAGAGAGAGATCAAACACATAGCTACTGGTACATACCCTCAGTCCCGAGGGAGAACTACTCCCTCCTCGTCATGGAGAGCACCGGGATGATGAAGATGGCCACCGGAGAAGGATTCCCCCTCCGGCAGGGTGCCGGAACGGGTCTAGATTGGTTTTCGGTGGCTACGGAGGCTTCTGGCAGCGGAACTCCCGATCTATTGTGCTCCCTGGAAGTTTTAGGTTACGTAGGTATATATGGGTGAAAGGAGTACGTCGATGAACCGAAGGGGGGGGCACGAGGCAGGGGGCGCACCCCAGGGGGGTGGGCGCACCCCCTACCCTCGTGAGCTCCTCCTTCATCTTCTGACGTAGGGTCCAAGTCTATCCGGTAGGTTTCCTTCCAAAAATAACTTCTCCAGTTGATTTCGTTCCGTTTCGACTCCGTTTGATATTCCTTTTCTTCGAAACACTGAAATAGGCATAAAACAGCAAATCTGGGCTGGGCCTCCGGTTAATAGGTTAGTCCCAAAAATAATATAAAAGTGGAAAATAAAGCCCAATATTGCCCAAAACAGTAGATAATATAGCATGGAGCAATCAAAAATTATAGATACGTTGGAGACGTATCCAGCATCCCCAAGCTTAATTCCTGCTCGTCCTCGAGTAGGTAAATGATAAAAAGATAATTTTTGATGTGGAATGCTAGTTGGCATAATTTCAATGTAATTCTTCTTACTTGTGACATGAATATTCAGATCCGAAAGATTCAAGACAAAAGTTCATATTGACATAAAAATAATAATACTTCAAGCATACTAATAAAGCAATTATGTCTTCTCAAAATATCATGGCCAAAGAAAGCTATCCGTACAAAATCATATAGTCTGGCTATGCTCTATCTTCACCACACAAAGTATTTAAATCATGCACAACCCCGATGACAAGCCAAGCAATTGTTTCATACTTTTGATGTTCTCTAACTTTTTCAATATTCACGCAATATATGAGCGTGAGCCATGGACATAGCACTATAGGTGGAATAGAATGGTGGTTGTGGAGAAGACAAAATGGGGGAATATAGTCTCACATCAACTAGGCATATCAACGGGCTATGGAGATTCCCATCAATAGATATCAATGTGAGTTAGTAGGGCTTGCCATGCAACGGATGCACTATAGCTATAAGTGTATGAAAGCTCAACAAAAGAAACTAGTGGGTGTGCATCCAACTCGCTTGCTCACGAAGACCTAGGGCATTTTGAGGAAGCCCATCATTGGAATATACAAGCCAAGTTCTATAATGAAAGATTCCCACTAGTATATGAAAGTGACAACATAGGAGACTCTCTATCATGAAGATCATGGTGCTAATTTGAAGCACAAGTGTGGTAAAAGGATAGTAGCATTGCCCCTTCTCTCTTTTTCTCTCATTTTTTTATTTTTTTTATTTGGGCCTTCTCTTTTTTATGGCCTCTTTTCTCTTTTTTTATTTGGGCTTCTTTGGCCTCTTTTATTTATTTATTTATTTTTGTCCGGAGTCTCATCCCGACTTGTGGGGGAATCATAGTCTCCATCATCCTTTCCTCACTGGGACAATGCTCTAATAATGATGATCATCACACTTTTATTTACTAACAACTCAAGAATTACAATTCGATACTTAGAACAAGATATGACTCTATATGAATGCCTCCGGCGGTGTACCGGGATGTGCAATGACTCATGAGTGACATGTATGAAAGAATTATCAATGGTGGCTTTGCCACAAATACGATGTCAACTACATGATCATGCTAAGCAATATGACAATGATGAAGCGTGTCATAATAAATGGAACGGGGGAAAGTTGCATGGCAATATATCTCGGAATGGCTATGGAAATGCCATAATAGGTAGGTATGGTGGCTGTTTTGAGGAAGGTATATGGTGGGTGTATGGTACCGGCGAAAGTTGCGCGGTACTAGAGAGGCTAGCAATGGTGGAAGGGTGAGAGTGCGTATAATCCATGGACCCAACATTAGTCATAAAGAACTCATATACTTATTGCAAAAATCTAGAAGTTATCAAAGCAAAGTATTACGCGCATGCTCCTAGGGGGATAGATTGGTAGGAAAAGACCATCACTCGTCCCCGACCGCCACTCATGAGGAAGACAATCAATAAATAAATCATGCTCCGAGTTCATCACATAACGGTTCACCATATGTGCATGCTACGGGAATCACAAAATTCAACACAAGTATTCTTTAAATTCACAACTACTCAACTAGCATGACTCTAATATCACCATCACCATATCTCAAAACAATTATCAAGTATCAAACTTCTCCTAGTATTCAACACACTCATAAGAGAATTTTATTATTCTTGAATACCTAGCATATTAGGATTTTAAGCAAATTACCATGCTATTTAAGACTCTCAAAATAATCTAAGTGAAGCATGATAGTTCATCTATTTCTTCACAATAAAACTACCACCATTCTCTAAAAGATATAAGTGAAGCACTAGAGCAAATGACAAACTACTCCAAAAGATATAAGTGAAGATCAATGAGTAGTCGAATAATTATGCAACTATGTGAAGACTCTCTAACATTTAATAATTTCAGATCTTGGTATTCTATTCAAACAGCAAGCAAAGCAAAATAAAATGATATTCTAAGAATGGCAAACATCAGGTGAAGAAGCAAAAACTTAGGGTCAACCGATACCAACCGATAATTGTTGAAGAAGAAAGGTGGGATGCCAACCGGGGCATCCCAAAGCTTAGATGCTTGAGACTTCTTGAAATATTATCTTGGGGTGCCTTGGGCATCCCCAAGCTTGAGCTTTTGTGTCTCCTTAATTCCTCTCATATCACGGTCTCCCTAAATCTCAAAAGCTTCATCCACACAAAACTCAACAAGGACTCGTGAGATAAGTTAGTATAAACCATTGCAAAAACCTTATCATACTCTACTGTAGCAAATCACTAAAATTATTATTCAAAATTGCATACTAAATTACTCTGCATATTTAATAGTCCTATCCTCAAATAGAATCATTAAAGAAGCAAAATATGCAAACAATGCAAACATAACAGCAATCTGCCTAAACAGGATAGTCTGTAAAGAATGCTGCAACATCCATACTTCCCTAGCTCCAAAAATTATGAAAGAAAATTCCCACTGTAGTAAATTTATCATAGCTTAATATGCAAATGGTTTCAACATTTTATCACATTCTGACTTTTCTAGGGAGTTATTGCAACAGCGGTAAACTTTCTGTTTTCAAACAGCAACATGTATACTTGTAACATAGGCATAGTAAAGGCTATCAATGCCAATTTTATTGAAATAAAAGATGCAAAACATTTTTATAAATAACAGAAATCAAATCCTAACAAAATAAATTGACTCTCCAAGCAAAACACATATCATGTGGCAAATAAAAATATAGCTCCAAGTAAAGTTACCGATGAACAAAGACGAAAGAGGGGATGCCTTCCGGGGCATACCCAAGCTTAGGCTCTTGGCTATCCTTGAATATTACCTTGGGGTGCCTTGGGAATCCCCAAGATTGGGCTCTTGCCACTCCTTATTCCATAGTCCATCGAATCTTTACCCAAAACTTGAAAACTTCACAACACAAAACTTAACAGAAAACTCGTAAGCTCCGTTAGTATAAGAAAATAAATCACCACTTCAAGGTACTGTAATGAACTCATTATTTATTTATATTGGTGTTAAACCTACTGTATTCCAACTTCTCTATGGTTCATACCCCCCGATACTAGCCATAGATTCATCAAAATAAGCAAACAACACATGAAAAACAGAATCTGTCAAAAACAGAACAGTCTGTAGTAATCTGGATCAAACGTATACTTCTGGAACTCATAAAATTCTCAAAATAAATTTATGGACCTGAGTAATTTATCTATTAATCATCTGCAAAAAGAATTAACTAAATAGCACTCTCCAAATAAAAATGGCAGCAATTCTCGTGAGTGCTAAAGTTTCTGTTTTTTACAGCATGATCGCAAAGACTTTCCCCAAGTCTTCCCAACGGTTCTACTTGGCACAAACACTAATTAAACACATAAAACCACACCTAAGCAGAGGATAGATGAATTATTTATTACTAAACAGGAACAAGAAGCAAGGAACAAAAAGAAAATTGGGTTGCCTCCCAACAAGCGCTATCGTTTAATACCCCTAGCTAGGCATGATGATTTCAATGATGCTCACCTGAAGGATAAGAATTGTAACATAAAGAGAGCATCATGAAGAATATGACTAGAACATTTAAGTCTAACATACTTCCTATGCATAGGGATTTTGTGAGCAAACAACTTATGGGAACAAGAATCAACTTGCATAGGAAGGTAAAACAAGCATAACTTCAAAACTTTAAGCACATAGAGAGGAAACTTGATATTATTGCAACTCCTACAAGCATATATTCCTCCCTCATAATAATTTTCAGTAGAATCATGAATGAATTCAACAATATAACCAGAACCTAAAGCATTCTTTTCATGATCTACAAGCATAGAAAATTTACTACTCTCCACACAAGCAAAATTCTTCTCATGAATAATAGTGGGAGCAAACTCAACAAAATAACTATCATGTGATTGAAAATTAAGATCAAGATGACAAGTTTCATGGTTATAATTATTATTTAAAGCATACGTGTCATCACAATAATCATCATAGACAGGAGGCACGATTTCATCATAATAAATTTGCTCATCAAAACTTGGGGGACAAAAAATATCATCTTCATCAAACATAGCTTCCCCAAGCTTGTGGCTTTGCATATCATTAGCATCATGGATATTCAAGGAATTCATACTAACAACATTGCAATCATGCTCATCACTCAAATATTTAGTGCCAACCATTTTATAGATTTCTTCTTCTAGCACTAGAGCACAATTATCCTTTCCATCATACACACGAAAGATATTAAAAAGGTGAAGCGTATGAGACAAACTCAATTCCATTTTTTATAGTTTTCTTTTATAAACTAAACTAGTGATAAAACAAGAAACTAAAAGACTCGATTGCAAGATCTAAAGATATACCTTCAAGCACTCACCTCCCCGGCAACGGCGCCAGAAAAGAGCTTGATGTCTACTACACAACCTTCTTCTTGTAGACGTTGTTGGGCCTCCAAGTGCAGAGGTTTGTAGGACAGTAGCAAATTTCCCTCAAGTGGATGACCTAAGGTTTATCAATCTGTAGGAGGCGTAGGATGAAGATGGTCTCTCTCAAGCAACCCTGCAACCAAATAACAAAGAGTCTCTTGTGTCCCCAACACACCCAATACAATGGTAAATTGTATAGGTGCACTAGTTCAGCGAAGAGATGGTGATACAAGTGCAATATGGATAGTAGATAGTAGTTTTTGTAATCTGAAAATATAAAAACAGCAAGGTAACAAATGATAAAAGTGAGCGTAAACGGTATTGCAATTATAGGAAATAGGGCCTAGGGTTCATACTTTCACTAGTGTAAGTCCTCTCAACAATAATAACATAATTGGATCATATAACTATCCCTCAACATGCAACAAAGAGTCACTCCAAAGTCACTAATAGCGGAGAACGAACGAAGAGATTATGGTAGGGTACGAAACCACCTCAAAGTTATTCTTTCCAATCAATCCGTTGGGCTATTCCTATAAGTGTCACAAACAGCCCTAGAGTTCGTACTAGAATAACACATTAAGATACAAATCAACCAAAACCCTAATGTCACCTAGATACTCCAATGTCACCTCAAGTATCCGTGGGCATGATTATACGATATGCATCACACAATCTCAGATTCATCTATTCAACCAACACAAAGGACCTCAAAGAGTGCCCCAAAGTTCTATCGGAGAATCACGACGAAAACGTGTGCCAACCCCTATGCATAGGTTCATGGGCGGAACCCGCAAGTTGGTCACCAAAACATACATCAAGTGAATCACGTGATATCCCATTGTCACCACAGATATCCACGGCAAGACATACATCAAGTGTTCTCAAATCTTTAAAGACTCAATCCGATAAGATAACTTCAAAGGGGAAACTCAATCCATTACAAGAGAGTAGAGGGGGGAGAAAACATCATAGGATCCAAATATAATAGCAAAGCTCGCGATACATCAAGATCGTATCATCTCAAGAACACGAGAGAGAGAGAGAGATCAAACACATAGCTACTGGTACATACCCTCAACCCCGAGGGAGAACTACTCCCTCCTCGTCATGGAGAGCACTGGGATGATGAAGATGGCCACTGGAGAAGGATTCCCCCTCCGGCAGGGTGCCGGAACGGGTCTAGATTGGTTTTTGGTGGCTACGGAGGCTTCTGGCGGCGGAACTACCGATCTATTGTGCTCCCTGGAAGTTTTAGGTTACGTAGGTATATATGGGTGAAAGGAGTACGTCTGTGGACCGAAGGGGGGGCACGAGGCAGGGGGCGCGCCCCTACCCTTGTGAGCTCCTCCTTCATCTTCTGACGTAGGGTCCAAGTCTATCCGATAGGTTTCCTTCCAAAAATAACTTATCCAGTTGATGTCGTTCCGTTTTGACTCCGTTTGATATTCCTTTTCTTCGAAACACTGAAATAGGCATAAAACAGCAAATCTGGGCTGGGCCTCCGGTTAATAAGTTAGTCCCAAAAATAATATAAAAGTGGAAAATAAAGCCCAACATTGCCCAAAACAGTAGATAATATAGCATGGAGCAATCAAAAATTATAGATACGTTGGAGACGTATCACCGCATGGAGGGGTGCAGTGAGGAAGCTTGTTGCTCATTTTCCGTCGGGCCGGTAGCGGCGTTGGAGGCGGGTGACGGAGAACGACGGGGAGGTCCGCCGATAGAGGCTGTCTGAGCGACGCGGGTGGCGAGGGCGCCCCGGCGCTCCGCGCGGGCCCGACGAGCGTCGGCCATGAACTTGGTGGAGTGGCGAAGCGCGGATTGATGAGGGGAAAGCTTAAGCGCACCCCTTGGCGCACCAAATGGCGGATTTCGGGTTCCGGCAAAACCCTTGAGGTTCAAACACTGGGGTGCGCACGAACATCTCTCCCCCCTCTAGCTCGCACACATCATGATCTCACGGCCTAGCTCAACGAACCCAAAGAACAAGAGACACAAGAGTTTATACTGGTTCGGGCCACCGTTGTGGTGTAATACCCTACTCCAGTATGGTGTGGTGGATAGCCTCTTGGGCTAAGAATGAACAGTTACAAGGGAAGAACTGCCTCCAGATGAGAGGTGTTCTTGTGCTTGGCGAACTTGTGTGGTTGAGGATGAACTGAATCCTCTCTCTCTCTCTCTCTAGATGAGCCGAAGTGTCCCCCTTTCTATGGTGGTGGATAGTCCTATTTATAGAGGCCCTGGTCCTCTTCCCAAATATTGAGTGGGAAGGGATCCCACAATGGCCAAATTCGAAGGGAGACAACTAGTACAAGTTATCCTGACAAAAGTAGTCTTCGCCTGCCAAAGGCTCTGGTGGTGACGCCGTCTTGGGCTCCACGGTGACCTCCGTCCTGCCATCCTGCCGGTCTTGGTCTTGTTGCACCGATATGGAAACCTTTGCCTGATGCCTCGGGACTCCTCGCCTGCGCTTGGCTCTTTAGCACCAAAGAGGAAACGAGGACACTGCGCGCGCTGGCGCCCGCCTGGCGCCCGCCTGGCTCTAGTCATCATGGCTTGCGACACATAAACCTCGCGAGGTGTCCATTGCCTTGATCTTTCCGCCCCTCGCGAGCCTGCCTGGTGAGGTCGCCCCCGAGGATGTCTTGTGTCGTCCTCCTCACGAGGCTTGGCCCCTCACGAGGGTCTTGAGTGTTTGCTGGTGAAGATGGGTCGTATAGGGCCGCTGGTGGAGCCACGCTGTGGGCCGCAGGCAAGCAAGTCTGGTGACCCCTGTTCCCAGAACGCCGACACCAAGAGCCTAAGCTTGGGGATGCCTCAGAAGGCATCCCCTCTTTCATCTTCGTTCATCGGTAACTTTACTTGTAGCTATATTTTTATTCACCACATGATATGTGTTTTGCTTGGAGCGTCATTTTATTTTCTTTTGTTTTGCTTGCTGTTTGAATAAAATACCAAGATCTGAAATTCTTAAATGTTAGAGAGTCTTCACATAGTTGAATAATTATTTGACTACTCATTGATCTTCACTTACATCTTTTGGAGTAGTTTGTCGTTTGCTCTTGTGCTTCATTTATATCCTTTTAGAGTACGGCGGTGGTTTTATTTTGAAGAAATTGATGAACTCTCATGCTTCACTTATATTATTTTGAGAGTCTTTTAGAACAGCATGGTAATTTGCTTTGGTTATGAAATTA
This sequence comes from Triticum urartu, assembly GCF_003073215.2. Taxonomy (NCBI): domain Eukaryota; kingdom Viridiplantae; phylum Streptophyta; class Magnoliopsida; order Poales; family Poaceae; genus Triticum; species Triticum urartu. The sequence continues at coordinate 83,066,013 of NC_053023.1, forward strand.
GTCCTAATATGATAGGCATCCATGATGGGTATAATAAAAACTTTCATATAAAGTGCATTGAATACTATGAGAAGTTTGATACTTGATGATTGTTTTGAGATATGAAGATGGTGATATTAGAGTCATGCTAGTTGAGTAGTTGTGAATTTGAGAGATACTTGTGTTAAAGTTTGTGATTCCCGTAGCATGCACGTATAGTGAACAGTTATGTGATGAAGTCGGAGCATGATTTATTTTTTGATTGTCTTCCTTATGAGTGGCGATCGGGGACGAGCGATGGTCTTTTCCTACCAATCTATCCCCCTAGGAGCATGCACGTTCCGTGACCTCGTGAACTTATGCATAGGGGTTGGCACACATTTTCGTCTTGACTCTCTGGTAGAAACTTTGGGACACTCTTTGAAGTTCTTTATGTTGCTTGAATAGATGAATCTGAGATTGTGTGATGCATATCATATAATCATACCCACGGATACTTGAGGTGACATTGGAGTATCTAGGTGACATTAGGGTTTTCGTTTACTTGTGTCTTAAGGTGTTATTCTAGTACGAACTCTAGGATAGATTGAACGGAAAGAATAGCTTCGTGTTATTTTACTACGGACTCTTGAATAGATCGATCAGAAAGAATAACTTTGAGGTGGTTTCATACCCTACAATAATCTCTTCGTTTGTTCTCCGCTATTAGTGACTTTGGAGTGACTCTTTGTTGCATGTTGAGGGATAGTTATATGATCCAATTATGTTATTATTGTTGAGAGAACTTGCACTAGTGAAAGTATGAACCCTAGGCCTTGTTTCCTCGCATTGCAATACCATTTACGCTCACTTTTATCATTAGTTACCTTCCCGTTTTTATATTTTCAGATTACAAAAACCTATATCTACCATCCATATTGCACTTGTATCACCATCTGTTCACCGAACTAGTGCACCTATACAATTTACCATTGTATTGGGTGTGTTGGGGACACAAGGGACTCTTTGTTATTTGGTTGCGTTCTTTGAGAGAGACCATCTTCATCCTATGCCTCCCATGGATTGATAAACCTTAGGTCATCCACTTGAGGGAAATTTGCTAATGTCCTACAAACCTCTGCACTTGGAGGCCCAACAATGTCTACAAGAAGAAGGTTGTGTATTAGACATCACCTCCTCGTCACGGAGGGGAACGTCAAGGAACTCTGGGAAGCGGGGTACTTGGCCGCGGAAATCGCCCACCGGCTCCCTGCCAAAGAGCATATCATCCCCACTTCGGAGCCTAATAAGAGGGTAGTGTTCATCCTCCACTTTCTTCGCGGACTAGGGTTTCTTCTCCACGCGTTCGTCCGCGGGTTCATGTTCTATTATGGGCTGGATTTTCACGATCTAGCCCTGAATTCTTTCCTCCACATTTCTGCATTCATCGTCGTGTGTGTGGCGTTCCTTCGTACCCCCCCCCCCCACTTCGGCATGTGGCTCAAGGTCTTCAATGTGAAGCCAAAAGTGTTCGATGGTCAACATGCAGAGTGTGGCGGCGCCATGGTGAGCAAGCTCCCCAACGTCACCTAGAGAAAATTGACCAATGCATGTACTTTATGCATGCATGCATTGCAATAATACAATGGTAAACATAAATTTTTGAGGAAAACAAGAGCATTAATTGGGTGCTTTTGCAAATTACAAAAAGTATTCCACCACTCATCATCTACCTTGGTTGGTGAGATTTTCGAATTGAGCCCTATAAACCGGAAAGGAGGGAGTAGTATAGTAAGAGCATGGTTAATAGTATAGCCAACTGCTGGCTATATGGTCTTGCCACATCATCTATAGCCAACCTTATAGCCGACAAGTACAATAGTTGCATGTAAATATGTACTACTTTTCTGATACATGGCCCACCTCCATCTCTCACAACATGCCTAGGAGCACGTGCTGCAGCCGGCTGTTAATCAGTTGCCCGCTTCCCTTCTCTCTCCTCCTCTCTCTCCTCCAACTCATCCAAAATATAATATTTAAAGGCTTATAGCCCGCCTATGTCATCCTATTATACTTGCTCTAATGCTATGATGGCTTCATTTATTAGCTTGTAGACTCATCTTGTCTTGGGAAACGCTATGTTATAGTAACATACAGTATTATGTTATCACTTCTCATTAACTACTTGCCAAGGAGGAGGGGAAAACGAGAGAACTTAATGTTTATTTGCTAATTAATAGCATTGCATGCAATGAACTAACCACTGCATGTCGTGTTTGGTAGTCTCAAGTCATTAAAAGCATGCACACACACATCTCTTGGTATTGGTTGATATGTCAAGAAACAAGAAACGAGGTAGAAGTTAATGCACCACACCTAAGTGTTTTGGGATTATTTGGTTTTCGTAAGATGACTTACACAACTAGACGGAGGGAGTACTACTAGTTGGCATGCATGATACTACTTATAATACTCCCATTACAACCAGCCTGGTAGAATTAAAATACCTAATCTAAATGGTCGCCGCCCGATCTCTTTGTCCTCCTCCAGCATCCGGCAGAAGAAGAATCGTGCAAGACACCGACTGTATTCGCCGGCGTCGCCTCGGCGGTGGCCTTCATGGGATACAATCAGTGGCGGCTTCCTGTGTTCTACTTCTCCTCAATGATAGCAGAGAGCGGGGACATGCTGCCCGTCACCTTGTCGACATCCGCGTAGCCGCATCACCTCATCGACATTCGTGATGGCTTCTTTCTCTGCTTGCATGTCACAGCTACGCGTGCGTAGACGGCGGATGGCGTAGTCGCAGACACTGGAGGCATTGTACGACGTGGCGGCGTCGAGGGCAACGATCATGCCCGTGCCGCCATGCTCCCCGACAAGCTGGCATGGAGCAAGCTGGCGCTGTTCCTCGAGCTGTATTGGAGAGGCTAGCTGCAGAACCACGCGATGGCTTAGTGCGGCAACTGCCTCCGACGGGCTAGGCGAGGTAGGTGAAGAAGCGAGCTGCCTCGCTCGTAACTGTCGGGCTCGACGGGCCACCTAGACGGCTTTTATGCCGGAGAACTTCTCTTCCTGCTTGTCGGATGCCGCCGAAAGAGTGGACAAAATGGTGGAATGAGGAGCTTGGTCGGCATCCTGCTCCTGAACGGACGTGTGTGGCCGGAGTTGGTTTCTCGCATTCCACGCGGGGTTTAAATGTAGGTTTTTGAATGCGGCGAGGAGGCGGGTACAGCTGGGAGTGCAACGGGTGGCGCCCTAGCAATGAGAGGGGGAGAGTGTGTCCACGTACCCTCATAGACCAAAAGCGGAAGCGTTAGGTTAATGCGGTTGATGTAGTCGAATGTCTTCGTGATCCAACCGATCAAGTACCAAACGTACGGCACCTCCAAGTTCAGCACACGTTCAGCTCGATGATGTCCCTCGAACTCTTGATCCAGTAAAGTGTCGAGGGAGAGTTTCATCAGCACGACAGTGTGGTGACGGTGACGGTGATGTGATTCACGCAGGGCTTCGCCTAAGCACTACGACAATATGACCGGAGGAGTAAACTGTGGAGGAGGGCACCGCACACGGCTAAGAAACAACTGTTGTGCTTTGGGGTGCCCCCTGGCCCCGTATATAAAGGAGGAGAGGGAGGAGGCCGGCCAAGGGGCGTGCATAGGGGGTAAACCGACTAGGACTCCTAGTCCAAGTCGGCCCCCTTCCTTCTTTCGGAGGGGGGAAGAGGGAAGGAAAGGGGGGTTGCGCCCCTTCCCCTTGTCCAATTCGGACAGCCCATGGGGGGTGCACCACCCCTTGCAGGTTCCCATATCTCTCCCATATGGCCCATGAAGGCTCGTTACTTCCCCGGGGGGGGGGGGTTCCGGTAACCTCCCCGTACTCCAAAAAAATACCCTAAACATTCTGGAACCATTCCAGTGTCCGAATACCATCGTCCAATATATGAATCTTTACCTCTCGACCATTTTGAGACTCCTCGTCATGTCCGTGATCTCATTTGGGACTTCGAACAATCTTCGGTCACCAAAACACATAACTCATAATACAAATTGTCATCGAACGTTAAGCGTGCGGACCCTATGGGTTTGAGAACTATGTAGACATGATCGAGACACATCTCCGGTCAATAATCAACAGTGGAACCTGGATACTCATATTGGTTCCTACATATTATATGACTATCTTTATTGGTCAAACCGTAATGACAACATACGTCATTCCCTTTGTCATCGGTATGTTACTTGCCCGAGATTCGATCGTCGGTATCTTTCTACCTAGTTCAATCTCGTTACTGGCAAGTCTCTTTACTCGTTTCGTAATGCATCATCCCGCGACTAACTCATTAGTCACATTGCATGCAAAGCTTATCATGATGTGCATTACCGAGAGGGCCCAGAGACACCTCTCCGATACTCAGAGTGACAAATCATAATCTCGATCTATGCCAACCCAACAAACAACTTTGGAGACACCTGTAGAGCATCTTTATAATCACCTAGTTACGTTGTGACATTTAACGTGTTCCTCCGGTATTCAGGAGTTGCATAATCTCATAGTCAAAGTGTAACATCCCAAAATTCTAAATTTTGGAATGTTATAATAAATAGATAGATTGATTGTTTGTTTGATTGCTGTGTGATTGATTGAGTGAAATTCGAAACTTTTTGAAAGTTAACACTACTAGGGAAAACCTATACACAGAATCTTATCAGCAGCGCGCTTTAAAATAAGGCGCTGCTACTAATTAGCAGTAGCGAGCTCAAGAATAACTCGCTGCTGAAATAAATATAGCAGTAGCACACCCGCTCAAAGATGCGCTACTGCTATAATTCCCACGAGGCTGCTGCGAGGCTAGCTATAGCAGCAACGCGTTATAACGATGGGCGCTACTGCTATGTAGCATAGTAGAAGCGCATTTCGCCAATAAGCGCTACTGCTAAGTTTACTACAAAAATTTAGTCCCACCTCGCTCCGTGAAGAGAGTTTCTACCACCTTAAATATGTTCTCAAACTTTGACAAGCACTTGGTCTTCATTGAACTCTATGTGTAGAATTTGTGGCTATAATATGAGTCTTCACCTGTTCCTAAAGCAGTGAGGACTCATATTGACAAATCAGATTGTACACAAAAGGATCATTGATGATCAATGTATTTTTGATACATTGAACTAAGTCTATTTTTACATGTTGACACATAGCAGTAGCGCTTCTTTGTGAAAGGCGATGCTGCTAGGTAGTTTAGCAGTAGCGTCTTTCTCTATAGCGCGCTACTGCTAAGCCATTCCATCTCCCACCCCTCATCTCCTCTATCCGATCCACTCACAGTCACACACTCACTAGATCCCTCTCAATCCCCCGCGCCGGTCCTCCCCCGTCGCCCCTCCTCCCTCTGCACCGCCGTCACCTCCTCCTCCTTGCTGGACTCGGTACCGGCCTCCTCCTCCGTCCTCCCTCTCCACTCGCCGCTGGCCGCCCCTCCTCGCTCTGCCTTCCTCCTCCGTCCTCCCTCCACTGGCCACCGGCTGGCCCCTCCTCGCTCCGCCTTCCTCCTCCGTCCTACTCTCTTCTCCCTCCTCGAGTCGCCCCTCCTTCTCCCTCCTTCCTGCTACATTTTTATTTAGTAGGCTAGTTCATATGCAACATTTTGATTTAGTTGATATGATTTAGTTGATTTAGTAGGCTGGTTGATTTAGTTGATTTAGAACATTTTGATTTAGTAGGCTAGTTGATTTAGTTGATTTAGAACATTTTGATTTAGTTGATTTAGTAGGCTAGTTGATTTACTTGATTTAGAACATTTTGATTTAGTTGATTTAGTAGGCTAGTTCATTTAGTTGATTTAGAACATTTTGATTTAGTTGATTTAGTAGGCTAGTTCATTTAGTTGATTTAGTACGCACCATTTTATTGTTATTTTTTCTGTACATGGATAGGTACGTAGTTGCTTTTGTTTTTTTAATAAGTTACTTTTTGGCAAAATATAGGTGGTACCTTGTCATCTAATATGTTACTAGATCTTAGGATTATAATTATCCATCAAATTGCTTCTCGCGGAAGAACCAAAAATATCTCATGCTACTGTTTTTCTTTCCTGTGAAGTGGATCATTAATCCTTTGCTCATATTGCTTTAGGAAAAATGGCGCCCCCACCACCACTATGTCGACTGTGCAAGTCAAGGTGCGCCAGCAGCCTTGCAACTGGCAAGCTGTTCGGCATCTACTTCCAGTCGGGTTTTCATCATGCGGCGGTAAGAAATTAGATGAAATGTAATAACTAATTTATTTTTAGTGTTGGCATTACTGCATTGTGTCATTTTTCTTATTTTACACAGATCGTCCCATGCAATGTGAGGTTGAAATTCAACAAGCTGACAGGAGACACTATGACATTTGAGGCTCCTGGGGGGCCGTACACTATGGAGGTCGAGAAAGGACGCAATATGTCGCAGATTGGAGGAGATGGATGGGCTCGTTTCATCGCTCGCATGTGTCTTACTGGTGGTGAGTTGATCAGCTTCTCCTTCAGAGCAGAAAGACCCAACCTGGCTGTCATTTATCTCAACCTGGTGGAAGATGATGAAGATGACGAAGATGATGAAGATGATGAAGATAATGAGGACCCACTCGATGAAGATGATGAGGACCCACTTCATGAAGCCATCATAGCTCAAAGAACAAGGTTGGGCGAGGAGGAGGTGTCCAACCTATGGGACATAATTCCGCCACGTGCTGACTTTGTCGGGGTGCCATTCGTGACCCGCCTGACAAATACCATGGTGGATCGACATGATATGGTATGTTATACTTACAAATGCAAATTATCCGATGAAATACTTAGTGTACAGTCCAATGATATGGTATGTTATGTGGAATCTAGTCGATGATATGTTTTAGTGTAGAGTTCGATCACATGCTTATTAGTGTAGAATCTAAGGAAACTATTAATAGTGTAGATAATCCATATGTACTTATTTGCAAGGCTTATTAATTGAAATGTTTTTCTTATTCAGAAATTGGCAAAGAGCACATCTGTGAGTTATGGTTGTTGGGGAACGTAGCAGAAATTCAAAATTTTCTACGCGTCACCTAGATCAATCTATGGAGTAATCTAGCAACGAGGGGAAGGAGAGTGCATCTACATACCCTTGTAGATTGCTAAGCGGAAGCGTTCAAGTGAATGGGGTTGATGGAGTCGTACTCGTTGTGATCCAAATCACCGATGATCCTAGTGCCGAACGGACGACACCTCCGTGTTCAACACACGTACAGCCCAGTGACGTCTCCTACGCCTTGATCCAGCAAGGGGAGAAGGAGAGGTTGGGGGAAGACTCCATCCAGCAGCAACACGACGGCGTGGTGGTGGTGGAGGAGCATGGTACTCCAGCAGGGCTTCGCCAAGCACCACAAGAGACGATGAGGGAGAAGGGTAGGGCTGCGCCAAGAAGGAGATTGAATCGTGTCTATGGCAGCCCAAAACCTCAAGTATATATAGGGGGAGGGGAGGGGCTGCCACCCCACCTAGGTTTCCACCCCAAGGGGTGGCGTCCAGCCCTAGATCCCATCTAGGGGGGGCGGCCAACGGGGAGAGAGAGGGGGGCGCACCACTAGGTGGGCCTTAGGCCCATCTAAGCCTAGGGTTTGCCCCCTTCCACTCTCCCTTGCGCCTTGGGCCTTGGTGGGGGGCGCACCAGCCCACCTGGGGCTGGTACCCTCCCACACTTGGCCCATGCAGCCCTCCGGGGCTGGTGGCCCCACTTGGTGGACCCCCGGGACCCTCCCGGTGGTCCCGGTACGTTACCGATAAAACCCGAAACTTTTCCGGTGACCAAAACAGGACTTCCCATATATGAATCTTTACCTCCGGACCATTCCGGAACTCCTCGTGACATCCGGGTTCTCATCTGGGACTCCGAACAACATTCGGTAACCACATACAAACTTCCTTTATAACCCTAGCGTCATCGAACCTTAAGTGTGTAGACCCTACGGGTTCGGGAACCATGCAGACATGACCGAGACGTCCTCCGTCAATAACCAACAGCGGGATCTAGATACCCATGTTGGTTCCCACATGTTCCACGATGATCTCATCGGATGAACCACGATGTCGAGGATTCGATCAATCCCGTATACAATTCCTTTTGTCTAGCGGTATTGTACTTGCCCGAGATTCGATCGTCGGTATCCCGATACCTTGTTCAATCTCGTTACCGGCAAGTCTCTTTACTTGTTCCATAACACATCATCCCGTGATCAACTCCTTGATCACATTGTGCACATTATGATGATGTCCTATCGAGTGGGCCCAGAGATACCTCTCCGTCACACGAAGTGACAAATCCCAGTCTCGATTCGTGCCAACCCAACAGACACTTTCGGAGATACCCGTAGTGCACCTTTATAGCCACCCAGTTACGTTGTGACGTTTGGCACACCCAAAGTATTCCTACGGTATCCGGGAGTTGCACAATCTCATGGTCTAAGGAAATGATACTTGACATTAGAAAAGCTTTAGCATGCGAACTACACGATCTTGTGCTATGCTTAGGATTGGGTCTTGTCCATCACATCATTCTCCTAATGATGTGATCCCGTTATCAACGACATCCAATGTCCATGGTCAGGAAACCGTAACCATCTATTGATCAACGAGCTAGTCAACTAGAGGCTTACTAGGGACATGGTGTTGTCTATGTATCCACACATGTATCTGAGTTTCCTATCAATACAATTCTAGCATGGATAATAAACGATTATCATGAACAAGGAAATATAATAATAACTAATTTATTATTGCCCCTAGGGCATATTTCCAACAATGGTATCGAGCTTGATGAAGAAGGCTCAGCTGGACTACGCCTTACTGCAAGGGACTCCGTCACAACCTGTACTTACCGCGTGGACACGGATGGTCGCACACACTTAAACTCGGTTGGGTGGAAGAAATTCCTCGATGGCAAGAATCTTAGTGTTGGATAGGCCATCCTAATTACTATCAGGAACACCAACCGCCCAGGCTTGAGGATGATGATTGTCTTTGATATCATCTGGAACTACATATGTGTGTGTGGCTATATCATCTAGAATTACATATGTGTGTGTGGCTATATCATCTAGAACTACATATGATGATCGTCGTTGATATGACCTTGTACTGCTTGAGGATGCATGTTGACTATGCATGAAATTGTTATCTAGTACTCCCTTCGTTCCAAATTACTCGTCGTAGTTTGAACTAAAACCACGACGAGTAATTTGGAACGAAGGGAGTACTACCCAGTAATGGTTTATGAATTTGATATCTACTAGCAGTACCTAGTATCTAGTATCTGAAAAGGAAACTGAAAGGGAAAGGGATACAGGGGAAAATGATGAAAGATATAACAGTAGCGAGGGACTGTGAAATCGCTACAGCTAAGTAATAGTAGCGCGTTCATAAAAAGCGTTGCTGATATCGTCAACAGTAGTAGCGCGGGTAAGGACCGCGCTACTACTATAAGTTACCTGTAGCGCCTTATTAGTAGCGCGACCACCCGCGCTGCTGCTAGCCTCAAAACCCGCGCTACTACTAGGGTTTTCCCTAGTAGTGTAAATGAGAGGGAATAAAAGTACTTTCCCAAACTTTCACCTTTTTGCATTTTGATCTCCGTGAATTCAAATTCTTTTCAAATACAAAACCCTCGAGAGAAGATGATATGACTTCTTCCATTTAATTAAATGAAAAGGGCTTTTTGAAAAGATTTGAATTTTATTTGGAAATATTTCAAATTCAGAAACTTTAAGCAACTCAATGATTTTCATGAGAGAATATAAAATGACTTCTTCAAAATATATGAAATATGAGTTGGAAGTTTAAAGGGATCAAATTTAAAAGTCCCCTTCGAAATTATTTTCAATTTGGAGTTATTTGGTTTTATTCAAATTATTTTTCTCCAAAAATAAAATAAATGGAAAATAGGGTAAAATGATTCCCTACATCAGAAAATTGGAGAGAAATAATTTTGAAATAATTTTGGTATTTCTAAAATGATTTTTATTGGGTTTTATTGTACAAGTAGCACTGTTTGAATTATTTGAATTTTTGTGAAATTTATTTGGCACTAGAGAAATGTTCATGTTGTAGAAAATCTTTTTCTCAAAATTTTGATATATTATATGCCTATAGTATTTTTATTTATTTAAGCTTTTTTTTTCTTTACGGTATTTTTTTAAAGAGCTTCTTCCCTGACTGGGCCGGCCCAGCCAACCGGGCCAGGCCACGGCCCAGCCCAACCGTGCCGTCCCCGACCTCCGGCGGAGACCGGCTGCCGCACGCCAGCGCCGCCGTGCTCCGCACGGACTCCCGCCACCGCCTCTGCCTGCCCCCTCGCCCACGCCTCGCCTCCCCTCCCCTCCTATAAAGGGCGCCGCCCCGGCCCCGTTCCTCTCCTTTTTGTGTCACGCCGCCGCACATCTCGTCGCCGCCGCCGACGCTGCTCCGCGCTTCGCCTCGCCGCTGTCGCATCGCGCCGCCGCCCTCTGCCGCATCCTCCGCTCGCCGCCTCCCCTTGTCGCTCGCCTACGCCGCCACCCGCGTCTCGCCCCGTCGCCGGAACTGCCGCCGACATCTCCGGATCTCGCCGCCGCCGTAGTAACCACCCTGACCTAATCTCAGTCGTCGGATCTCGATCCAACGGATCCGACTCCGTTTGTTTTCTTTCCTATCTGGCGCACTGTTCGTTCGATAAGCCCTTGGTGGCGAACGTTCGTTAAATAGCTTTTTTGTTTTATTTCATTTCGGCCAGGGACCTATCCGTGATGATTTGTTTACAGATTAGTCCCTGTTCTTCAATCGATCACTACTTTTTACTTGTTAGTCCAAATCCAACAAAACCAACGCCCACTTCTTCGTTACGATCTCCTCTATCCAGTAAAACAAATTAAACATGTTTTTAAAGTTTTAAAATTTGAATTCAAACACATTGTATTGAAACTTTTTTTGTTCATAACTTGAGTTTTATAACTCCGATTTAGTTGATTCTTTTTGCAAATCGAAGCTCTTGACTTAAACTTTCTGATAAGGCCAAATTCACATAATTTTGGTACTGTTAGAAATTGTTTTATGTTGCAAGAGTTATTTGTTGGTTTTGATGTTTTCCGAACTGTCTTCTTCGTTCTTCCCGATCTTTTGAGTGATTGCTTATGTGTGGTTACTATTGCTTGCTCACGATAGATTGAACAGAGTGTGACAAGTAGAAATATCAAGAGTTGTGAGTGCAAATCATCTTCATCAACAGTACAAGGCAAGTTCACACTTTGATCATATCCCTTTCATACCCAGTTTTTATGCATTAGTTACACCCTCAAACATTGCATGGTTATGAATTTATAACATGTGGGTATCGGGAAGTAGTTGATGAGGTAGGAACCTATTTCCATGCAACCCTGGGAGTTACTTTTATGTTATGCTCATATTGCTATGCTATGCTCGTAGACGTGGATTGGTTTGAGAGAATTCATGACAGATGTGAGCGTTATTATTTAATGGTTAACTTAAGGTGGCCACTTTAATACACATCTGGGTGGATTGGTTGGGGCATCCTGGAGCACCCAGTGGTTTGCCCGGGCACCTAGAAAACCCAGTGCTTGCCCAAGGGGATCCCGGAGGACCCGTGTGATCACCCTATGGAATGCCACCCAGGCTCAAAGGGATCATTAGATTATTCATGCTAGAAACTTCCGTGTGCAGCCATAAGCTATTATGGGCTCTAGCATAGTTGAGGAAGTTGCGTGAATCTCTTGAAGAGATAGACTAGTAGGTAGTGGGTTGTAGGTGGTATAGTCTATCCGGAGTAGAGAGTTAATCCTTCTGAAAGACTATGTCTCGGTCATCCGTTTCTCAAACACCCGGCAGTGCGAGAAATTCAACGGAGGAGATAGGGTCTTGTGGGGAAAAGTGCGCAAACCTCTGCATAGTGTACAAACTAATCATGATTATCCGTGTCCACGGTTATGGACAAATCTTGAGTATCTGGTACTTGGATTATCATATTGATCTCATCATGTTACTTAAATAATTTGTTGGGTTATTGATGTTAATTTGGGATTGAGTTGGAGGAACCTTCTCAATATTTTCAACCAACTTTGTAGTTAAATAAATTATATTCCTTTGTAGTAGGGAAAAATTGGCTTTTCACAAAAACATTATAACCATAGAGCCTTTCCACCAGCCAACTATGCATGTAGTGATAGCCTTTATTCATCATTATCCTATGGTGTGAATTTGCCAGTACATTCAATGTACTGACCCTTTGTGGCTGCAATGTCTCATGTTTCAGGATTCTTACGATGAGTAAGTGATACGTTAGGGTTACGATTTCTACACTCAACTTTGCCGTTGGTGTTGATGGGAATCCACAACCTTGTTGTTACGTCCGCTATTTGGATTGAGGTAATAGTATTTATGTTATTTTATACATGTGATTTACCTCTGTTATAAATCCTCGAGTACTGTGTGTGTCAGCATACCGATCCAGGGATGACACTTAAGTACAAAGACTTGACCGTCTGAGGTCGGGTCGCTACAAGATGGTATCAGAGCACATGTTGACTGTAGGACGTGACCCTAGAAACTCGCTAGACCATAGGAAAGATTTTCTCTAAAACTTTAATTTCAAAAGATCTTTTACCTCTCCTCTCTTCTGAACTTATTCAAATATTCCCTTTTAGTGAGACCATACCTCTTTCCCCTTTTGACCACACGAAGATTCGACCGATGAGACCACTTCCAGAAGTACAAGATATCGGACAACTAAGACCACTTCGGAATGAAGAGTATTTACCGTGCATTTGAATAATGGAAACCACAATGGTTGAAGACCGAAGACAAGGAGAATTTGAAGGCTCTGAAGAATTCCTAGATTTGTATGACCTAGGAAGGCTACCCTTATGGAACTTGGCAGACTATGGAAGCTGTCAATACCAAGATCAAGGTGTATCGGAGAAAGACCGGAACATGGAGCATGAGAACTCAAAGTTTTGTCAAGAAAACCCTAAGGCAGGAGATATCAACTATGGAAGATAGCTCATGGCAATGAAAAGGGCAGAAATATGGTTATCCGTGATGTCATTGCCACTGATACTATGGTCACCGAGCTGAGCTAAGCATGCATTTCTTCGGAAGGATTGGATGGTAGAAGGCTGATGGAGCACCTATCAGTAAGATGAAGTTTTAACCTTAGCTGGTGTATCGCCAGAATCTGGTGTAATACATCAAGAATTTTAAGATGGGGCTCCAGGAAGCCGTATTAGACAAGGAAGCATTTCCTGAAGAACTCAGGAACCAGAAGCTGTAAGTAGCCAAGCTGGAGGAGCTACAACCTCGAGATACCGGAGATTTGTCAGGAACTGAAGGACAGTAGGACCATGGTTCATGCCAAGGATGTTTAAACCCAGAAGTTTGGAACACAACCCCAGAATATTGAAGGACGTCATGAGAGACTTTGCGTCGACAGAGATGATCTGGAAAAAGAACTTGAGAAGGACAAGCACGATCGAAAGAAGCCATCGGAGACATGAATGAGACTCGAAGAGTTTGACGACTTTGAAGATTCATTGACCTTTAGAAGACCAAGCCCCTATTATATACCTACGTTAGATGCGATGACTATGATCTGTCATTTGTTTGATGTTTTTCCGACATCCACAAATAAAATCTGTCTCTTCAAAACTATTGTTTGTAGTGTGTGCATCCCCCTTTGTCTCTCTCATCTTACCCCAAACCCATGGACCCAATAGAGGACAAATGGAGATGAACTCATGTTTCCCTGGACCGATAAGTCAATTAGAGACAGGCCGATGGATTCAGAACATGGAGGATCACATGAAGAATAACCCTATAGTCAGAAAGGATATGACCCAACATGCTCTTCAGTGCTTTGAAAGAGGTGCTGCTACTTGGTGGAGGATGTACCAAACCATCAATGGATGGCAAGGAGTAACCACTTGGAAAGAATTTAAGTTGACTTTGCCGAAGTCTCGGTTTGTGTCCCAGAAATTGAAGCCTTATGGAAATGATATGAAGAAACCCTGTGCATGCAAGCTTTGTGGAGAAATAGGACACAACCATAAGGAACACAAGGATGAATGCCCTAATTCTGAAGAAAGTCACCCAGATGAAGAATGCCCAACTAGGCAGATTACTTGTTTCTTATGTGAAGGGACTACCCACTACCCTGCTCAGTGTCACATTTACCCCATGGTTCGAAAAACCATCCAGCAGAAGAAAGAAGCAATGAAAGGAGCCCTCGTGGAAATTTTAGAAGAAACTACGATGAAGGAAGAGGTGGAGGACACACCTGAAGAAGACCCAATTAAACCATGCACTAAGTCATGTTATTCGTGTGGAGAAGAAGGACACATCTCCCAGAATTGTCTGGATGGGGATCTAGTAGAATTCTCGATGGAGGAGGTAGAGTATGACCCACAGGAAATAGAAGCCCTGATTGGAATGGAAAAGTCCAAGAAGAGAAGTAGATTGGATTCCAAAAAGGACATGAGTCATATCACCTGTTACAGGTGCAAGGAGTTAGGGCACTACCTCAGCAGTTGCCCAAAAAGGAAGCCAAGGACCCCAAGGAGGCTGTATAATCACAAGGAAACCTCGGGACTTGTCAGAAGTAACATGTTTTTGTTGTAATGAAGCAGGGCACTTTGCCAGGGATTGTCCCAAAGAGAAGGAAGCTTGTGCTAAATAGTTGAGTTTTGCAACGGAAAAGGAGTATAGTAGTAGTAGTAGTGAGAACATTTTCCTTTATATCGAGGCGATGAGTTGAGGCATATAATGGAAAAGAAAGAGATTGTAATCATTGGAGAATCAATGAAGTTAGCATCATTGGTAAAGATTTGGATTTTATGAGTTTTTTTAAAGCTTGGGACAGTGGGGGCAGCCCCCCACTAACTTTAGTATTACTATTCAAGACACAAGATTACATGGAATAGAAATTACATGGGGGCAGAAGGAGTTAAGATATCCCTATACATCAATGGTACAAGGCTATGCTGCTATCAGAAGTCAACTACCCGATCAACAAAAGGCACCAAGGCCTGTTTGATTCTATGTCTCATCATACCGAAATCCAATTTGAATCTCTGGGTCCACCCCTCGATGGTCGGCGCCATATTTCTGAACAGTTTATTATTGCGTTCTTTCCAGATGCTCCAAGAGGCTATAATGAAAACTTCCATGAACATTGGTCTGTCCCACGTGGCTTTAGCTGCATGCAAAAGTTGCACCCAGTTGCCATGCAGAGGCCATGTGATCCCCAGCTTTCCCCAACACGCGCTACTAAAGTCACAGTGAAAGAACAAGTGTTCCACCGTTTCTTCGGGTGGATGATCACACAGCAGGCAGGCATAGTTGTCATCTCTCAACTTCATATGTTTCCTCTTGAGAAAACCTCGAGTGTTCAGCCTATCCGCAAGGAGCAGCCATACAAAAATCTTCCACTTGTTGGTGCACTTTGATTTCCAGATCCATTTGAATGCATCATCCGCTTCCATATCCCGAAAACAATGAAGATAGAATTTGCTGGAGGCGAACTCCTCCGATCCCCAAATCAGGCGCTAGGCATCGTGCACCTCCGCGAGCTCCATTGAGGCCAAGGAGGCTTGAAGATCATCCAGCTCTTCTCTAGCTTGGACCGAGAGTGGGAGATGGAAGTTTTGGCCGAGCGTAGGCGACGTCAGGAGCACTTTGACAGATACATCCTCATGCCTGGTGAAGGAGAATAGGGGGGGTGGCTATCAGCCAGAATGTCATCGTTCCAGGCATCTTTCCAGAACAAAGATGAGCTCCCATCCCCCACCTCAACCGAGGTGATTGCCCTGTAGGTTGGCGCCAGATTCATGACGTCCTTCCACCAGAACGATCCACACGGGCCAGAAGCATGCAGGACCAGGCCTTCATAGTACGTGTTCCACACAAGATCAACCATGGGATGTCCATGCGGTTATAGAACTTGTGTAGCTGTTTGAGCAGCAGGCCCTGATTTTGGATCTTTAGGTCGAGCACCCCGAGCCCACCCTTGTTCTTGGGCCTGCAAACTAGCTCCCAGGCTGCCAGAGAGACGGACTTCAGACCATCGTCCGTGTTCTTTGCCCAAAGACAGTAACGCCGAAGTTTATCCAAATGCTCAAGTATTTTCGGGGGGATCCTGATGGAGCACATCGCACAGATTGCCAGGGAGGTGACCACCGAGTTCACTAGTGTAAGCTTCGAGCCAAGGTCAAGCAGAGAGGCTGCCGTGGAGAGTTTGCGCTCAACCGATGACACCAGCGGCATGAGGTCTGCGACAGTCGGCCTGGCCGTTCCCATGGGCAACCCTAGGTAAGAAAATGGCATGGATCCAATGGCGCAGCCAAAGACCTGCGCTAAACGCGCGGTGGTGTCTGCTGCGGTATTGACTGTAATGAGAGTTGATTTCTAAAAGTTTATGTGCAGCCCCACCGACGACGCATAATCTTGCAGGATGGACTTGATGGTTTTAGCTTGGCTTTCCTCAGCGGGCAACACAAGGATTGTGTCATCGGCGTACTGTATCACAGGATAATTCTCATCCTGAGTTGGGATTGGCAGATGGAGATTAACCGCTATATAGGAGTCATTAATGGCAGCTTGTAGCAGATCTGCAGCTAGCACAAAGATAAGTGGAGACAGTGGGTTTTCTTGGCGTACTCCACGCAAGCAGAAGAATTGTCTGCCCGGTGTCCTGTTGAGTAAAACAGAGGATTTAGCCATCCCGAATAAGCATTTGATCCACCCAAGCCATCGATCGTCAAAACCCATGCACTTCATAATTTCCATCATCGGAGCATGTTCAATCGTGTCGAACGCTTTAGCGAAATCCATCTTTAAAATCGCAATCTCATGCCCCGAGGCTTGACACTGATGAACGAATTCGTATGCCCACGCAACGCAATCTTGAATCGAGTGGCCTTTCAAAAATCCATACTGATTTCTATGTACAATCTTGAGGACAACTCGTTGCAAACGGTTAGCAAGGAGCTTTGTCAGGATTTTAAGGCAGCAGTTCAGCAAGGTGATTGGTCGATAGTCGTTAGCAGTTTCTGGCGACTGAATTTTAGGGATGAGAGTTATAAAACCTGTATTCAGGCTCTCAAGGTCCAGAGTACCTGCATGAAACTCCAAGCACAGTCGATAGAAATCACCTCTAATGATGTGCCAGCACGATTTGATGAAACTACCACTGAAACCGTCCGGGCCTGGAGCCCGATCGGCCGGCATCTCTTTGATCACCTCGTCAATTTCCTTATGGGTGAAAGGGACAGATAAAGCTTGGAGGCCTTCTACCTTCTTGATGATCTGAGCCAAATCAAATTTCATGTGGGTCTGGTGGGAGCACCCCAGTCTTTCCTTAAACGCCTGGAAAAGCACAGCCTCCTTGCCTACATGATCGTGTATGACCGAGTCGTCCGGCAATTTGAGACTTGCAATGTTGTTTCTACGGTACCGTTTAGTGGCCGCCCTGTGAAAAAAATTTCGTGTTACCATCTCCAAATTTGAAATTTCTGACCGTGCAACGCTTCATCTAGTAAGCTTTCTTGCAGTCCAACAAGTGGAGAAGATGTTGTCTCAGGATCACTCTGAAGTTGGTCTCAGGAGTGGACAGTCTCCTTTTCTCCTCTAAGCCATCAATCTCTAGGAGGGTTTTGTTGCAATTATCAATGAGCATCGAGAGTCTAGAGTTTTGCTTGCTCCACTGCTTCAGGTCGTACCGAAGTGTTTTGAGTTTCTTTCATAGCACTGCAGCCGCATTTGGGGCATAGCAACGTTTGCCCCATGATCGTTTGACAACATCAAAAAAACCCGGTAGCTTGATCCAAAAGTCTTCAAAGCGAAAAAATTTCGACTTGGGTATTTTGGATTGGATGCTGACATAGCAGGGCACATGATCGGACGTGGGTTTACCCAAGGGCATAACGACAGTGTTAGGATACTTCGCGGCCCAATTAACAGAGGTAAAATGCCAGTCAAGTTGTTCTAGCAACGGATCCATTTGCATATTACTCAAGGTAAAAGAACGGCCCTTGATCGGCAACTCAACTAATGACTGCCTTCTGATGAACTCATTAAAGAGTAACATATCGTTGGCGTCACCCCCTCCCCTGTTTCGGTTGTCTGGCGCATGGATAAAATTAAAGTCACCGAGAATGAGCCAATCTTCACAGTTGGGGATATCAAGGTCAAACAGCCAATTAGTGAAAATCATCCGATTAGGATCTACACATGGTCCATATATATTAACTAACGTCCACGAATTGTTAGATTGCGTCGAGGTGAGCCTAACGCCGAGCGCAAAAGTTTTAGAGAAAATTGGAACACCAGTGAAAGCCGAACTCATCCAGATAGTAATAAGACCACCTGAATTCCCAACAGAGGGCACAAATTCAAACATATCGATTTTTTTCGGACAGAACTTCTTAAAAAAGAAGCATCAAAAGAGTCGCGCTTAGTTTCTTGTAGACAGACCACTGAACACCCACTAATTTCTATAGCATTGCGGATCACCAACTGTTTCTTTTCAGAGTTGATTCCGTGAACGTTCCAACAAAGAACATTCCACTCCTTATTCTACGACATCCTCCTAGTGCAACGTCGGATCAGCCTCCCCTTGATCTCCCTCAAGGAGCTTCTGAGAACTCAGATCATCAGGTGGAATCCCACAGAGAGTAGTGGCAACAAACTGTAGCTGTGGAATAGGAATCAGGGGAGGTACCTGGTCACCTGTCGCGGGAGTGCCACTGGTCAGCAGATTGGCACAGGGAGCCGTTGCCTTGGAAGAGCATATAACCGAGGGCGCGCCCAGCTGCTTGACCCTGGACTGCCCCTTCTTCATGTCAGTGTGCTGTGGAATTCTAAAACTGTCATATTTTGTGGAGCGAGAGCTACGGCACAGGGAAGTAGTATCAATAGGGGCCTTTTCTGCCGTGACCATCCTCCGAAGATACTGATTAGTGGACTCGGTAGCAGGCAGGGCAGACACTGAAGTAGCAGGAGCTTCCACAAAAGTTTCAGACACCACCTCAACCTCATCCCCCATCGGAGCAGAGGAGGGCTGTGGAGCATACCTATCCCAGATCTCCAGCGGGATGATGACGGGCATATCAAAGCAAACACTCAATGGACGGCCAAAGCCAATGCTCACAGCATATCTGCCTCTGGTAACTGCCTGAGTAACAGCTATATAGAAGGCGAGAGGGTTTATCGGCAGGCACCCATGGCACAGAGTAGAAACAGAGGAGACTACAGGTCCCTCAATGCAGCGAGTGAACCGGCCCAGAGAAATTGCAGGAAAGAGAAATCTTCCTCAACTCCCACCCTCATCATGTGAGATGTGCCCATAGGTCAAACAAAATGTGCTCCAGGAACTTCCCTCCCATGGATCAGAGCATCTGCAGCTTCCTCAACTTCAGAGCATACAGACCATTCACTCTACGGATCATCAGAGATGTTACTTTCCTGCTCCACTCCATCCATGAGCGAGGGGCCAGTATATTGGAACAAGGTGCGAAAGCTGAATCCTCTGTATGGCGGGGGTGCTACCGGCCAAACACCCCATCCATCATTCTGCTGCTGTTGAGGAGGAGCTTGTAGTTCCCAGGCCGCATCTATTTGCTGTTGCATCATCTGCTGGTGATCAAGCAACCACTGCTGCACTGCTGTCAGATAGTACAACTCATAGGGATGTGGAGAAGCATTCATGGGAGGAGCCTTGTCCTCATTACCAACCAGTTCAGGAAGAACGTTTCTGCCATTGAGAACATACACCGGAACGGACCAGGATCTGCCCATGCCCGGCAAGGTGCCAATGCGTTTGATCACCAAGCTGTGTGGAACTTGTGCAATGTTGCTGATAAGTACTCTAACAAGGACCCTCTCCTTATTCTGACCCGGCCTGTGCCAAAGATCTAACTTGCCAAAACAAGAAACAGCCTTGTTAATGTAATGTTCCGTCTGATAATCCATTGGGAATGCTAGAAACAGAACCCAAGCTACATACTGAAAAGGGCATTGACGCATATTTTCTCCTTCATCATGTGGCACGAAGGAGAAAGTCATGTCATCATCGAGAGGATCTAACTGGTGCGGGGTTTCCTGAATGAACTGGTCCCTGAGCGCTACATCCGCAAAAGCTACCATGCCAACTCCGATGGGATACACAAAAGCATCAGGCACCTCTAAGTGAAAATCCTCAATCATGATGCACACTACTTCATTCAGAACCATCTGCTTCTGATGATCAGGGACCGGCGGGGTGGCAGTGACCAAGGCGTACCTTTCATGGCTGAGCGGCGGATCATCCACCATGATCATATTGCGCGCAAGACGATGGTCCGGACCTCGCTCGATCTGGGCTCCCATCGGCACGAACTGGAAGGGGCGGGCCAGGAAGTTGGCCATGGCGGTGGATGGGACGACAGTGCTCGCTTCTGCAGTCGTCGGAGAAGTCGAGCAGGGAAAAGAGTTCCCTTGCTTCTTGTTGGTCGGCTGGGGTGGCAGAATAGGGAAGTGGCGAGGGGGCGGAAGCAGAGATGTCAAGCCAATGGCAGTATGGGAAAGGGACCCATTTTCTGGTGTCTTTTTTGGTCGCCAAATCTGTTTGATTTTTGGGAAGTGCGGATTCCGCTTACGTGTCCTGTGCCGTGGATTTGTGGTGGAGATACGCTGCCTCTCCAGCTTCTTCTTGCGCCAAAATAAACAGGGGCACAGACGATCCGAGCAGTCAGGTGGGTCATGGCCCAGGAACGAGCACCGTGCACAGTAGAGAAGTCCAGGGCAAGATGCCCGACAGTGGGCCGGATTATTACATATGGTGCAGGCCATCACGGGCTGGCCAAGTGGTATTTTCACACAAAACAAGCCCTCTCAAAATTATGGCAGGAATCACATAATTTGGCTTTACATTGATCCACTCTATGATTCGGTGCCCAGCACCTAGAGCAATGCCCCAAGAGATTATGGATGACTTCCGAAGATGGAAAGTCATTTAGATCACAGATTTGTTGGATGTCTGCCTCCTCATAATGAGCCTGCCACAAATCCAAGATACGCTCCAAAACAACAGAAGGAATGTACCTCCATTTACTCTCTTTACGATCCTTGCCAACAAAGCTTTTGGAAAGGAAATTATTTTCCACCGCAGAAAGAGGAACTGCCAAACTGCACCGTTGCATGGATCGGAGGTTCGTCGGAGCAAGGATCGTTGCAATCATCCACAGTATGTCCGGTAGCATCCTCAAAGGAGCTCAGCAGATTTGTAGAAATGTGTTTAGAGAGACCAAATTTCGCCAATTCAGTGGTAGAAGAAAAATCTTTTGAAGCACTTTTCTCAAGAAAACCTAGATTGGTACGGATGGCTTTAGGATCCCGAGTCCACAACTCATTAATTTCCTGTGACGTGCTCCAACGATCAGACCCATCATATGGGCACTCCAAAGTTGCTTAAACAACCCAAAATGGCAGACAAAGTCTGGCCAAATTCTATCCCTTAGGGCATAGATAAAATGTCCCACTTTGTTGGAGGCCACTGAGAAGCGAAAATTCTTGGCACCAATGTGTGTCACATTAAAACCAGAAGCAAGGCCACCAATACAACATTGCAAGGCCAAACCAACCGAAGCACAAGAGAGAGGAAAAGAAGCTGAGGAAAAGGTGACCACCAAGAATAATTCCTTGGAGGTAGGGGAAGGAGAGAAGTGCACTGTGGATCTGAAGCGCCTACGAACCTGGTCCTCGACCTTGAGGCCGGGGTTAAAGTCCCAATGAAGTAGGCCATCCATGGTTCAAGCACAGAGATCATGATCGCCATAGGAGAGGTAGAGGGGGGGGGGGGGGGGGGGGGGGGGGGGGGGGGGGGGGGGGGGGGGGGGGGGGGGGGGGGGGGAGCCATTCTTGGACAATCCCTTTCGAAGTCCCCTCCACCCTCGTGGCCCATTTTATGAGTTGTTATTCTATGAAGAATGATTTTGAACATTTTCGAGGATATGAGAAATATGGTCTATGGTTGAGTTTGTGCATTTCAAGGGCGGTAGTAACTGTGAGGACCCTTGACCCCTGGAAAGGATTATGATATTCCACGGAGTGGACTTTGGACAAAGTAAGTACGAGTTTTATCTCGATATGTGGGATATCCCATGAGTATGAAGGGATGAAGTACTATTGGAATATAAAGGAGGTATAATGTTGGTAATATGGAGCAATTGTAATGCCGTGATGAGTCTGAGTAATCACGTATTAGTTGGATACCAATATAAGGAAGGGAGACACTACAATTGGATGGATTTAAGAAATGCTAGGAAGCTGGATGTTGGAATAGTGATCAGTTGCCCCAATGATGAGTTCAAGGATTTCAAGTGATGAGATGGGCCATAACCCACAGGCCCCAGGACCTGCCAAGAAGCAAGCACACTCTTGCTGAAGGAAAAAACCCTGGAAGAAGTTACGACTTTATCAACAGACGATCTTATAGGAGTTTACACAAAACCTGAGAGTTGTGAAGGAACGATAGATTTTTTTTGGATTGCATAATCAATGGATTTATCCGAACCTAGTTTGTTGACAAGAGAAATTCTACAATGCTTGAGAGGATGACCGAGTGTTAGAGTGCGAGATTCGCTAAACCATGTACAAGGTAATGATTTGGGTGCGGGATGGATTGATCACCATACCGACTTACTCTTATTATTCGCCTTGCTATATGGGATGGTAAATCTGAGTGACTTACCTATAGTAGAGAGACGACGATATTAAGCCTTGTTTAAGCCTTAGAATGGTATAATCATTTTCCCTTGTACAAGGCAGTTGTTGCCAATCGTAGGACATATGGTGAGAATGAAGCCTAGAACCATTTCCTGCAGGAGAAGCCATAAATGGTTGACCACCATGAGATATCGATAGTTGTTTAGTATTGGTGCAATACCCGTCAGCTAAGAAGACCCAGTCATAGAAGAACCTTACGAAGATGAAAGACAGAAGAATTCAGGAAAAGGTTATGCCACTACCGAAAGAGCCCAGATAAGGAATTATCCTGAAGATCTGAGAAGACCGACACTGTTAACAATATGGATGAAGTATATGAGTTTTGATGGAACCGTAACCATGCTTCTAAGGGTGGTAGCATCCCAGACCCCCTCCTGCGATAATTGATGGATTTTGAGGAGACCCCCAAACCCTAACCTTTTTCTTGCTAGCCTCTCCGAATCTCGAGGACGAGATTCATTTTAAGGGTGGTAGGTTTGTAACATCCCAAAATTCAAAATTTTGGAATGTTATAGTAAATAGATAGATTGATTGTTTGTTTGATTGTTGTGTGATTGATTGAGTGAAATTCGAAACTTTTTGAAAGTTAAATGAGAGGGAATAAAAGGACTTTCCCAAACTTTCACCTTTTTGCATTTTGATCTCCGTGAATTCAAATTCTTTTCAAATACAAAACCCTCGAGAGAAGATGATATGACTTCTTCCATTTAATTAAATGAGAAGGGGTTTTTGAAAAGATTTGAATTTTATTTGGAAATATTTCAAATTCAGAAACTTTAAGCAACTCAATGATTTTCATGAGAGAAGATAAAATGACTTCTTCAAAATATATGAAATACGATTTGGAAGTTTAAAGGGATCAAATTTAAAAGTCCCCTTTGAAATTATTTTCAATTTGGAGTTATTTGGGTTTTATTCAAATTATTTTTCTCCAAAAATAAAATAAATGGAAAATAGGGTAAAATGATTCCCTACATCAAAAAATAGGAGAGAAATAATTTTGAGATCATTTTGGTATTTCTAAAATGATTTTTATTGGGTTTTATTGTAGAAGTAGCACTGTTTGAATTATTTGAATTTTTGTGAAATTTATTTGGCACTAGAGAAATGTTCATGTTGTAGAAAATATTTTTCTAAAAATTTTGATATATTATATGCCTATAGTATTTTTATTTATTTAAGCTTTTCTTTTTTTCTTTATGCTGTTTTTATTTAAAAAAGAGCTTCTTCCCCGACTGGGCCGGCCCAGCCAACCGGGCCAGGCCACAGCCCGGCCCAACCACGCCGTCCCCGACCTCCGGTCGGAGACCGACTGCCGCATGCCTGCGCCGCCGTGCTCCGCACGGACTCCCGTCGCCGCCTCTGCCTGCCCTCTCGCCCACGCCTCGCCTCCCCTCCCCTTCTATAAAGGGCGCCGCCCCGGCCCCGTTCCTCTCCTTCTCGTGTCATGCCGCCGCCGCACATCTCGTCGCCGCCGCCGACGCTGCTCCGCGATTCGCCTCGCTGCCGTCGCATCGCGCCGCTGCCCGCGCCGCCCTCTGCCGCATCCGTCGCTCACCGCTCGCCTGCGCCGTCGCCCGCGTATCGCCCCGTCGCCGGAACCGCCGCCGACATCGCCGGATCTCGCCGCCGCCATGGTAACCACCCCGCCCTAATCTCAGCCGTCGGATCTCGATCCAACGGATCCGACTCCGTTCGTTTTCTTTCCTATCTGGCGCACTATTCATTCGATAAGCCCTTGGTGGCGAACATTCGTTAAATAGCCTTTTTGTTTTATTTTATTTCGGCCAGGGACCTATCTGTGATGATTTCTTTACAGATTAGTCCCTGTTCTTCAATCGATCACTACTTTTTACTCATTAGTCCAAATCCAATGAAACCAACGCCCACTTCTTCGTTACGATCTCCTCTATCCAGTAAAACAACTTAAACATGTTTTTTAAAGTTTTAAAATTTGAATTCAAATAGATTGTATTCAAACTTCTTTTGTTCATAACTTGAGTTTTATAACTCCGATTTAGTTTATTCTTTTTGCAAATCGAAGCTCTTGACTTAAACTTTATGATAAGGCCAAATTCACATAATTTTTGTACTGTTAGAAATTGTTTTATGTTGCAAGAGTTATTTGTTGGTTTTGATGTTTTCCGAACTGTCTTCTTCATTCTTCCCGATCTTTTGAGTGATTGCTTATGTGTGGTTACTATTGCTTGCTCACGATAGATTGAACGGAGTGTGACGAGTAGAAATATCAAGAGTTATGAGTGTGAATCATCTTCATCAACAGTACAAGGCAAGTTCACACTTTGATCATATCCCTTTCATACCCAGTTTTTATGCATTAGTTACACCCTCAGACATTGCATGGTTAGGAATTTATAACATGTGGGTATCGGGAAGTAGTTGATGAGGTAGGAACCTATTGCCCTGCATTCAAACCCTGGGAGTTACTTTTATGTTATGCTCACATTGCTATGCCATGCTCGTAGACGTGGATTGGTTTGAGAGAATTCATGACAGATGTGAGAGTTATTATTTAATGGTTAACTTAAGGTGGCCACTTTAATACACATCTGGGTGGATTGGTTGGGGCACCCTGGAGCACCCAGTGGTTTGCCCGGGCACCTAGAGAACCCAGTGCTTGCCCAAGGGGATCCCGGAGGACCCGTGTGATCACCCTATGGAATGCCACCCAGGATCAAAGGGATCATAAGATTATTCATGCTAGAAACTTCCGTGTGCAGCCACAAGCTATTATGGGATCTAGCATAGTTGAGTAAGTTGCGTGAAGCTCTTGAAGAGATAGACTAGCAGGTAGTGGGTTGTAGGTGGTATAGTCTATCCGTTGTAGAGAGTTAATGCTTCTGAAAGACTGTGTCTTGGTCATCCATTTCTCAAACACCCGGCAGTGCGAGAAATTCAACGGAGGAGATCGGGTCTTATGGGGAAAATTGCGCAAACCTCTACAGATTGTACAAACTAATCATGATTAGGCGTGTCCCCGGATATGGACAAATCTTGAGTATCTGGTACTTGGATTATCATATTGATCTCATCACGTTACTTAAACAATTTGTTGGGTTATTGATGTTAATTTGGCATTGAGTTGGAGGAACCTTCTCAATATTTTCAACCAACTTTGTAGTTAAATAAATTATATTCCTTTGAAGTAGGGAAAAATGGCTTTTCA
Source organism: Triticum urartu (assembly GCF_003073215.2). NCBI lineage: Eukaryota > Viridiplantae > Streptophyta > Magnoliopsida > Poales > Poaceae > Triticum > Triticum urartu. Next base: position 83,091,980 of record NC_053023.1, read on the forward strand.
CAAAAACATTATAACCATAGATCCTTTCCACCAGCCAAATATGCATGTAGTGATAGCCTTTATTCACCATTCTCCTATGGTGTGAATTTGCCAGTACATTCAATGTACTGACCCTTTGTGGCTGCAACGTCTCATGTTGCAGGATTCTTACGACGAGTAAGTGATATGTTAGGGTTACGATTTCTACACTCAACTTTGTTGTTGGTGTTGATGGGAATCCACAACCTTGTTGTTACTTCCGCTATTTGGATTGAGGTAATAGTATTTATGTTATTTTATACATGTGATTTACCTCCATTATAAATCCTTGAGTACTATGCGTGTCAGCATACCGATCCAGGGATGACACTTAAGCACAAAGACTTGACCGTCTGAGGTCGTGTCGCTACACAAAGGAATATGCATAAGTCATGAAGAAAGCAATAGCAATAAAACTTATCGATCATTATGCTAAGCTAACAGATGGGTCTTGTCCATCACATGATTCTCCTAATGATGTGTTCCCGTTCATCAAATGACAACACATGTCTATGGTTAGGAAACTTAACCATCTTTGATTAACGAGCTAGTCTAGTAGAGGCTTACTAGGGACACTATGTTTTGTCTATGTATTCACACATGTATCAAGTTTTCGGTTAATACAATTCTAGCATGAATAATAAACATTTATCATGATATAAGGAAATATAAAATAACAACTTTATTATTGCCTCTAGGGCATATTTCCTTCATCTCTAACCTCGGTCGTCATGGAGATTTTCAATGTGTCCAAAGCCGCAATGAACTCCTCATGAGAGACCGAGGATCTTGTTAGTGTCAAAACCGGCAGATCTCGGGTAGGGGATCCCGAACTGTGCGTCTAAGGATCGATGGTAACAGGAGAGAGGGACACGATGTTTACCCAGGTTCGGACCCTCTTGATGGAGGTACTACCCTACGTCCTGCTTGATTGACTTTGATGAATATAGGGGTTACAAGAGTTGATCTACCACGAGATCGTAATGGCTAAACCCTAATTGTCTAGCCTGTATGATTATGATTGCCTCTACGGACTAAACCCTCCAGTTTATATAGACACCGAAGGGACCTAGGGTTGTACAGAGTCAGTTTACAGAGGGGGGAATCTTCATATCCGAACGCCAAGCTTGCCTTCCATGTAATGGAGAGTCCCATCCGAACACGGGAGGAGGTCTTCTGTCTTGTATCTTCATGGCCAATTAGTCCGGCCCACGTCACATAGCCCGGAAGCCCGAGGACCCCTTAATCCAGGACTCCCTCAGTAGCCCCCAAACCAGGCTTCAATGACGATGTGCCGGCGCGCAGATTGTCTTCAGCATTGCAAGGCGGGTTCCTCCTTCGAATACTTCAAAGCATCTGACCCAAAGAGTTATATCCGACTTTTCATTTAATGGCATATCCTTCAGCTTCTGCGCCTCCATTGCTTCCGCTTCCATGTGTCGAGCGAATATAAGGTCGGAGTATTTTTTGCACATAACACCCCGGCCATGTAAAAAAGGCGTCTATTTAAAGGGATTGGATCTCAGATGCCATTCCACACCAGGCAGAAAAATCCTTAGAGCTCGCTAGGAGAAACTATTCAAACATGGCTAGCGCTCCCAGTTCCTCCTCCCGCCCTCACAGCTCCGAAAAAGGCGATTGGGAGAGATGTTCAGTATCGCATGACCAGCTGATTAAGCTCCAAACGCAGGGATTCCTTCCCCTCGCGGATCTAGTCTCCGTTCGAGCAGGATTAACCTCTTTCACTGGCGAAGCCTTGGCGGAAAATTTCCCCAATCCAACCAGGGGGGAACGAGTGTGCTTCATCTATTTTTTATTAAGAGGCGTCGGATTTCCAATCCATCCTTTCCTCCGGGGTCTCCTGGAGTACTACGGCCTCCAACTGCACAATCTTACGTTGGCCTCTATGCTGCACATTGCAGGTTTTGTTGCTCTTTGCGAGCTATTCCTGGGCTGCGAGGCCCATTTTGAGTTATGGAGGAAGCTTTTTTGCCTCGTCCTCCGCTCCCAAAAGGGATATATATTCGAGGTGGGTGGCGCCAAGATATGGCGTATAGCCGGGACCGGATATCTGTCCGGCACGCCAAAGATGGTGTCCGAAGAGTGGCCCTCGGAGTGGTTTTATATTGAAGATGTCGCTCTCCCCAACCCAGTCCGAATGGGACTTCCCAAGTTTTCCAGCGCTCCATTGAGGAAACGCCACAGCTAGCACCCTCGGAGCCTCGAGGAGGAAGATAGCGCGAAATTTCAATAATTAATGAGCCTCGAGGTGTTCAGCCACTCCAATTCAGAGGGCTCCCTATGTGGCATTAAAATGGGGAAGATGACGCCTCACGCTGCGGACGAAAGGGCCCGGACACCCCTGCCGCCCTGGCCACAGTATTGGTCGATCTGTACAAAGGGGAGAAACAGGAATTTACTCGTCTTAAGCACCGAGAGGGATTCTCCATGTACAATCCCCCTAACTAGGTAAGTTTTAATCCCACCACCTTACTCAATCCTCTCCTTGAGTCATGTTTAATTGACATTAACCCGTCCAATTTTGACAGGAATGGCTGAAGGTTATTGTGGGGATCCATAGCCCCACTCCACAGCCAGAGAACCACAATAGGACCTCGATCCCGGATTCGAAGAGGATCCGGACATATTTGTAGAGCTCAAGGAGGGAGTCTTCTACCAGGCGAGCTATGATGGCACAGAAGTGGCCATCATGGTTGATTACCCTGGCCTCCTTCCTGCCTCATATGGAAATAGTCAGGAGACATCTCCTTCGAAAGAGCTTCCTCATTATGCCTCACCCACTGTCGGTGTCAAAACCGGCGGATCTCGGGTAGGGGGTCCCGAACTGTGCGTCTAAGGCGGATGGTAACAGGAGGCAGGGAACACGATGTTTTACCCAGGTTCGGGCCCTCTTGATGGAGGTAAAACCCTACGTCCTGCTTGATTTATTCTTGATGATATGAGTATTACAAGAGTTGATCTACCATGAGATCGGAGAGGCTAAACCCTAGAAGCTAGCCTATGGTATGATTGTATGTTGTCCTACGGACTAAACCCCTCCGGTTTATATAGACACCGGAAGGGGCTAGGGTTACACAAGGTCGGTTACAAAGGAAGAGATATACATATCGGTATTGCCTAGCTTGCCTTCCACGCCAAGTAGAGTCCCATCCGGACACGAGACGAAGTCTTCAATCTTGTATCTTCATAGTCCAACAGTCCGGCTAAATGATATAGTCCGGCTGTCCGGAGACCCCCTAATCCAGGACTCCCTCAGTAGCCCCTGAACCAGGCTTCAATGACAATGAGTCCGGCACGCAGTGTTGTCTTCGGCATTGCAAGGCGGGTTCCTCCTCCGGATACACCACAGAAGAGTTCGAATAAAAGGATAGTGTCCGACCCTGCAAAATAAGTTCCACATACCACCGCAGAGAGAATAATATTTCCACAAATCTAATCTACTGACACGTTTTGGCAACATGACATCATGTCATGGCTCGGTGATTATTCGAAGCGTTTTTCTTTAACCAGCCCGCACATAACGTGAGGCAGTTTCTTGACACGTCTTGTCAAAGCAGAGATTGTGTCCCCCTTATTACGGGATTCTCATCAATACGGGTGTGGGTAACCCAACCGTGCTTTGGACTCCTAGATTTTAGGCAAGTCCCAAACGGCCACGAGGAGGACGCTTGATATTCACCCTCTTTATAAAGGGACAAGGCTTTTACTTTTTTCCTCCCGTGCTCAATCGAATCCTTCCCCCGCCTCGATTTCTAACACCCAAAGCCTAGGTCAGGTGCTTCGGACCTTCAATCATGTCCAGATCCAGCCTCCAGGGCCGATGGATGCCCTCCTCCATCACGGAAGAGGATATCAAGAAGTTGAGGGAGGCAAGATACCTGACCGCCGAAGTTTTGCATCGGCTGCCTGCCCAAGGGCAGGTCGTCCCTACTCCTGAACCCAATGAAGACGTCGTGTTCATCTCCCACTTCCTCCGAGGACTAGGCCTCACTCTGGATCCCTTCGTTAGGGGTTTGATGTTCTATTATGGGCTTGATTTCCACGACCTAGCCCTGGATTCCTTTCTCCACATCTCGGCATTTATTGTCGTATGTGAGGCCTTCCTCCCCATTACCCCTCACTTCGGCATGTGGCTCAAGACCTTTGATGTGAAGCCGAAGACGGTCGAGGGGCAGTATGTAGCGTGCGGGGTGCATTAATAAGCAAGATTGCCGGAGCTCCGTGGCCAAAAGGTTCCTTTCCAGAGGTGTCCGGATTATGGCAACGGGAGTGGTTCTACATCACCGCTCCCAGAAGTTCCAAGTGGGTAGCTTCCCCCGCCTTTCGCTCGGGCCCTCCGCCACAACTGATGGCATGGATCAGCAGGGGGCTGAGCTGGGGTCCAGCCAAGGATGTGCCCATACTGCAGAGCCGCATCCGGGATCTCTTTGAGGGAGATTTTAGTTTGGTTATGGTAGTGCAAGTCATGCTAGTTCGTCAAGTCCAGCCTTGCAAACGCCGGCCCTTCCGCTTGTGGGAATTCAACCCAGGAGGACCGCGTGCTATTCAGAATTTCCTCGGCCTGACGCATGAGGAGATGTACAAGTCGTTCTTCGGACCCCAAATAGAGTGTCCGGACACCTCCGAGGATGTGGGCCTGAGCAGCAACCGCACCGCGGCCCAAGTAAGTAATCCTCTAGCCAAACACACTGTCTTTCATTTATCATGACGTCATTTTGAAGAATCGCTTTTTGACCAGGACTGGATAACAAAGGCGAAGATGATCCGGTGTTCGGCCCCCTTCTCGAAGCCTTGGACAATCCGGTGCTAGAAAAGATGCTCGAGCCAGCACCTTGCCTGGTGCCCTCAAAGGAAGATGAAGGGGGGAATAAAGAGGGCGAAAGCAGGGCCCCACCGCTACCTATTCCAACCGAGGGAACGAGCGCCTCCGTGAGGGAGGATAACCAAGGGAAGGAATCTGATATTACCTCGCCTGGGGGAGGAAGAGGACTACCTCTGATGACCCGAAAACCAGGGTTTCCAAACGGGAGAAGAAAACTCCACCAAAGGGTCCCGCCTCGGAGGGTGCTCTTGACGCATAGAGTTCGTGCGGGGATCAGCCCTCTAACGAGCTGTAAGTAATCAAAAAGTACTTAATAGTGAAGATATTCTACCTTACTTCTGAGGAAGATAACCGAAGCATCTATGTTGCAGTTCGGATCTGAGCCCTTCTTAGCAGAGCTCGTCTTCGGGGGATCTTCTTCTGGAGATGATGGAGAGCGAAACGCCTCCCCCAGACTCCCTGGCTCAAGAAGCTGGCGGCCTTGAAGTGTCATCATGGAGAGTTTCTCCGGATCCGGCAAGGCCAGAAGGTAATCCCATGGTCACCCGAAGCCCTCAGTATCCGGCTCTTGAAGAGAGCAACCAAAAGAATCCGACACCGTCTGGTATGTGGTCGGACGCACTGAGGGATCTGCTAGGGCGAGCCACTATCTCAGAAGAGCACCATACATTGATGGGTACGGTGATTGAAAGGATTTCGTCCGCCGAAAGCGGGTTGCATGAAGCCTTTATGAGTCTACTGACGGGCTTTGAGGTACGTGAAATGATATGCATCCGCACATTTTTAGGTGTGCCCTGTGTAGATAGTAGCCCCTGAGACTCTGGTTATCGTCGAAAACAGCGGCGAACAGAGGATTGTAGTCCCTGGTAATAACCAGACCACCTTTATGTGCAGGTGTCTGGAGCTCTGGTGGCTAGCCGGACTAATGGGGTTGCCGAACTAAAGCGGCAACTGGATGCGGCGGATGCCAACATCGAGCTTGTTAACAAGCGGCTTGACGAGGCCCAGGGAAGGTGATATTTATAGTGGATGTCACATAGTAAGAGCAGCGTGATGCCAATATCTTTAATATGTTGTGACTGCAGATGGAGCTGCCACCGTGGAGGCCTTGCGGGCAGAGCTTACCCGAGCCAAGGAGCAAGCAAGGAGTAGTAATGCGTCCGCTTTGAAGGCGGCCGAAGAGTTGAAAGCTGAGAAGGCCGCTCATAGCGAGAGCAAAGAGAAAATGGCCAAAATGGCTGTGAAGTTAAAAGAAACTGCTGACCGCTGCCAGTTTCTTGAAGAAGAAAACCGGGCGAAGGCTACGGACCTTGAAAAGGCCACAATGGCGACCAAAGACACCCGCTCTGCAATGAGAGCGAAGAAGGAGGAACTGTGTGAAGCCGGGGACATTGTGGCTGGGAAGCCCTTTATGCTGCGGAGGAAGTTCGACGATACACGGTATGCCTCTCTGGATCGGCTGTGGAGTTCGGCCGACGCATATCTGGACTTAGCGGCAAGCGCTGTCGATGCCGCCGAATACTTCCAAGATCAGACAGATCGTGAAGTGGACAAGCTGTTCTAGTCACAATTTAACGTTCCAGAGCATCCGCTTCCATTGACTGATCAGCTTGCCGAATGGGCCGAACTCAATAGATTGCCGGACTCGCCATGAGGTCTATCGTGGATCAGCTGTGGCCGGAAAGGCCAAAGCCGAACAGCTATTTTAGCTTGGTGCAGCAGTTCCTTGGTGCGGTGCTGCGCATTAATGCGATGAAGAGGTCGGCGTTCATAGAAGGCTCGCGGATGGCCCTTGCCCGTGTCAAAACATACTGGGCGGAGATGGATGCCACCATTGTCGCGGCGTAGGGTTCGGCCATAGGCCGAGTGGCTGCCGAGCACTATTTTGAAGAAGTTCTTGAGGGCGGTCGTACGATGGAGGCCTAGTGCTCAAAGAATGTTATGTTTGAGTGAAATGTATTCCCATTGTAAAAACAACGTTTTATTGAATTTATCAAGGCTGTATTTATACTTTTGCCCGAAAGTATTGTGATGCCTCCTGTGCGGCCGTTTATGTATACATGTATATAACCTGAAAGATTGCAGTCGTCGGCTTCAGCCCCCATGCATATAATGCGGGGGTGTTTGCAGAAGACGCGTATTCACACTTAATCCAATGTCTTGGTCCTAATAAGGAGGTGATAGCGCAGCGAACTAGGCAACCGGACTATAATGCTTTAACACTTTCACTTAGCCATAGGAGTTTGACTGTGGGGCTACTATATAGCCCCTGGTGGCTCCGCACTCGTACGGATTCGGGGTGCGTGCATGCCTGGCCGGGAAACGGCCCTTCGTTAATGCGGTGGAATCCCAAAGATTCCAATAGGTCATCGAGTGGTTGACCAGTCTCACGCTATATCATGACAGTCAGTTTTCGGCTTTCTCTACTGAGGTGCTCGTCCGGATGAACCAGGGCACAATCGCAGTAGTTCTCCTGGTGCCGCCTTAGCCGATAGAGCGGAACGTAAGGTAGCAAAACACAGGAGCCGGGCAAACCCAACATTTTACCAAAGACATGATTCAGAGCTGATGCATATAAGGCCAAACTCGCGACGCCGAACACTCCCTAAGGTATTCGGTCTTTATGGTGTAAACCAGGTCTAAACAGTACCTTTGTAATAAGCCCCTGGTGTCCAGGTACGTGCATTATTCTGGCGTGGCCACATGCCAAGACGTCAGCATCCTTCTCGGTTGTACTGAGAATCCGAGGGATGTAAATCAATAAGAGACAGTAAAAAAGGTTTACGCAGGGTCTTAATCTACAAAGAATCCTTGGAACGGGTCCTTGCTGCACATCTGCGCCTGTGTCTCCGTTGTGCCGTATCCTGGACGGGTGTAGCACGATGGTCATCTGAAAAAGAGAGGAACTTAATTGAAAAGTTGTCGTGCAAAAGTTAAGTTATACTAAATAAACAATATATAGTTGAAAATGAGTAAAGGTGAGCCTTATTGCCACTTTTGCGCGCGTGTTGAGCCCCTTGTATTGTAGTAGGGGTATAGCCATCAAACCTGTATTAATTACATATAGCTGAGCCGGACTCGTCTAGCCGTGTCCGTGGTCTTACCGACCTGTCAAATGCTTGAGTTGGTGAGGCCGTTTAGTGTGCGGCGGCCAAGGCGGCCGCACCGTCTTCGGCGTGCAAGGAGCGCTCAATATTTCCATTTACTGTAATGATGCCGCGTGGACCGGGCATCTTGAGCTTGAGGGAAGCGTAATGCGGTATTGCGTTAAAGCGAGCGAAAGCTTCGCATCCGAGTAGTGCTTGATAGCCACTTTGGAACGGGGCGACGTGGAAAGTTAAATTTTTGCTGCGGAAGTTATCGGGGAAGCCAAATATAACCTCTAGTAGCAGGGAGCCCCTGCAGTGAGCCTCCGGGCCTGGAGTTACTCCTTTAAAGGTAGCATTGCTGCGGCAAATTTTTGTTGGGTCTATCCCCATTTTGCGGACTGTGTCCTGACATATCAGATTTAAACTGCTGCCGCTGTCCATCAGGACTCGGGTGAAGTGGTATCTGTCAATTATTGGATATAATACCAAGGCAGCCCATCCTACACGCCGGATACTTTCCGAGTAATCCCAATGGTCGAAGGTGATCAGTTGGGACGACCAATGGCGGAGCTCCGTGGTGATAGGCCCTGGGGCATGTTCCTCTAAAGGTGTTGCTTTGTTTCTCCCTTTTATCACGTGTAACACGTTGACTGTTTTGACTTCTGGTGGGAATTTCTTCTGCTCCCCTGTGCTTTGCTTGCGAGGTTCGTCCTCGTCTTCACTTTGTGTACCCTGCCCCTTGTGTTCGGCGTTGAGCTTGCCGGACTGTTTGAAGACCCAACATTCTCTGTGGGTATGATTTGCAGGTTTATTAGGGGTGCTATGGATCTGACATATTTGGTCCAGAATTTTGTTTAGGCTGGACAGTTCATCTCTGTTGCCTTTGGAGGGCGGCTTCTGCTGGCCTGGCTAAGAGCTTCTAAATCCGGCATTTACCGTCATGCTCTTAGGGTTGTCTTCCTTATTCCGGCGCTTATTCCTGCTGTGTCGTGATTTCCCGTTTCTATCCCTGACTTCAGATGTACTTGGGTCGCTGGTGTTGCATCTGGCTAACCAGTTGTCCTCGCCCGCGCAAAAACGGGTCATGAGGCTTGTTAATGCTGCCATTGTTCTCGGCTTTTCTTGACCGAGGTGTTTGGCAAGCCATTCGTCTCGAACGCTATGCTTAAAAGCTGCTAAGGCTTCAGCGTCCGGACAGTCGACTATTTGGTTCTTTTTAGTGAGGAACCTGTTCCAAAGTTTTCGGGCTAACTCACTGGGCTGTTGAGTTATATGACTTAAATCGTCTGCATCCGGTGGTCGGACATATGTCCCTTGAAAATTTGCCCGAAAGGCGTCTTCGAGCTCTTCCCAGCTTCCGATGGAGTTTTCAGGGAGGCTTTTAAGCAGTGCCGAGCTGGCCCTTTGAGCTTGAGGGGTAAGTACTTTATGGCGTCGAGATCATCTCCTCGAGCCATATGGATATGGAGGATGTAGTCCTCAATCCAGACCCCAGGGCCTATTGTTCCGTCGTACGCCTCTATGTTTACGGGTTTGAATCCCTCTGGAAATTCATGATCCAGCACCTCGTCGGTGAAACATAGAGGGTGTGCGGCCCCCCTGTATTTGGGTGTACCGTGGTGTTCGAATGTTTGTTATGTTGCATTGTATGTTGGAGCGCGCCTGCGTGGTCCATAGATGGATCTGGTTGCGCCGTCCTTTTGATGCGAGCCCTTACGCAGATCGCGTACTGGTTTATGTGCAGTTTCAATTGCCGCTTTATGTTGGCTATGAGGTCGTCTATCCGACCGGATGGCCGTTTTATTTTTTAATTGTGGAGAATCTAAGGCCTCCTCATCAAATTCAGGTAGCAACTTTCGCTTCGGATAGCTCTTGGTGTGGCGATTACTGCTGTATTTCGCTGCAGTGTTGAGTACTTCACTCCATTTGATCTTGAGTGTGTCTTGTGCAGCCTTGAGCCTTTGCTTCCGTTTTTTCAGACTCCTCGCTGTGGCAACAAGCCTTTGGTGGGCATTATGTTGCTCCTGGCGCCTGTCCGGTGTGATGTCGTCCGGACTGTTATCTTCGACGGGGTTGGGTTGTTCGGCTTGATTTTCCATGTTGCCGTGGTCGGGCAATGGTTCACCCTGCTCTAACGCTGGGTCTATGTGATCGTTATTTCTGCCGAGGCGGGATTTGGAGCGGCGTTTACGCCGCCGCTTTGACTGCTTCTCGAGGGAACAACCCTTCGCTGCATCCTTCCGTTCCTCGTAGTTATTTTCTTTAGGTGTGTCCACCATGTACGTCATGTGATGAAGTGGGCGTCTAGTGCCCTGTGGGCAGTGGTTCCTCTTCGCCTCCCGCATCGTCGTCCATACCATCGATGCCTTCGGAGTCGAAGTCGAGCACGTCGGTTAAGTCATCGATAGTGGCTACTAAGTGGGTGGTGGGTGGGCGACGAATTCCTTCGTCATCCGCATCCCAATCCTGCCGGACGTAGTTCGGCCACTCTCCTGACAAGGAGAGAGACCTTAATGAGTTCAGTATGTCGCCAAAGGGCGAGTGCTGAAAAATATCCGTGGAGGTAAACTCCATGATCGGTGCCCAATCGGATTCGATAGGAACGGGCGCAGGCGGTTCGGAGTCCGTGGCCGGAGAAGGATCCGGCAGTTTGGCAACACGGCTCTCGTGAAGGGTAAGGTCGATATTCGGCTCGATCGCCGCAAAGGATATGGCCTCCGCGAGTCTATCCACCCGTCCATGGATGGCACAACCGGCTCCGAATTGAGGGTCGGAGCGGCTGCCGGTGCGATTTCTTGAACACTGTCCGATGGTAGAACTAGATCTTACTCATCGTGACCGCGTGGCGCACGAGGCAAGGGCTCGAATCCGTCGAAGATCAAGTCTCCATGGATATCGGCCGTGTAATTTAAGTTTCCAAACCTGACCTGGTGGCCAGGGGCATAACTTTCGATCTGCTCCAGATGGCCAAGCGAGTTGGCCCGCAGTGAGAAGCCGCCGAACACAAAGATCTGTCTGTGGAGAAAAGTCTCACCCTGGACTGCATTGCTATCGATGATAGTAGGAGCCATCAAGCCTAATGGCGACGACACAGAGGAACTCTCAATGAAAGCACCAATGTCAGTGTCAAAACCGGCGGATCTCGGGTAGGGGGTCCCGAACTGTGCGTCTAAGGCGGATGGTAACAGGAGGCAGGGAACACGATGTTTTACCCAGGTTCGGGCCCTCTGGATGGAGGTAAAACCCTACGTCCTGCTTGATTTATTCTTGATGATATGAGTATTACAAGAGTTGATCTACCACGAGATCAGAGAGGCTAAACCCTAGAAGCTAGCCTATGGTATGATTGTATGTTGTCCTACAGACTAAACCCCTCCGGTTTATATAAACACCGGAAGGGGCTAGGGTTACACAAGGTCGGTTACAAAGGAAGAGATATACATATCCGTATTGCCTAGCTTGCCTTCCACGCCAAGTAGAGTCCCATCCGGACACGAGACGAAGTCTTCAATCTTGTATCTTCATAGTCCAACAGTCCGGCCAAATGATATAGTCTGGCTGTCCGGAGACCCCCTAATCCAGGACTCCCTCGCCCACCGCACTGTCTCGTGCTCCAAAGGGGAGGCGCTCGGCATGCTATGCTACACCAGAGGCATCTCATAAGAGAGCGGCGCCTGCGCCAGGCGGATCTTCAAAGAGGAAGGCAAATGACAACCCGGCCTAGCCTTCATCAAAGAGGTATGGCTTTGAATACACCCCTGGCAGTCACATCGAACTATGACATTGTCCGTTGTGTTTTAGCAGGAAGAGTGTTCGCCGGACTATGTCTGGGGATCCTGCCGGTCGCGCCTCCACCAATCAGGTTCCAGACCTTGCCTCTAGGGCGGGGGCTGACACGGGAGTGACGCTAGATTGTCCTCCCTCAGAGGATTCGGACAATGTATCTGTCACGAACTCTAAAGTAGAGAGCGCCATGAATCATCGGCGACGAAGGGCCACTCTTCGCGACCCCAGCTTTACTAAAGAGGCGTTTGATGCCTTCAGCTCGGCTGATGTGTGCATCCGGGCTGCTCGGGATGGGCTTGCCAGAGCCACTGACCAGTATTTGAAAGATATGTGGGTAAGCATGCATTGTATAGAATTGGTAATCATACACCAGTAGCCCCCGAGACTTGAAGCAGTTGAGACAACTGGTTTAAGGATTATTGTATAATCAGGCACTCACGGAGAAGAACAACATGATGTCTCATGAGCTGGAAAAGTGTCGGACCCAGCTAGTTGTTGCTACCGCCGAATTGGAGAAATCCAAGGAGGCACTGCCTGGTAATGTTCTCCTCCGTCCAGAAAAATATCAATCATATACCAGTAATGTCAACATTGTTGTATTTCCCATGGCAGGATCGTTAGATCAACTGAAAGAGAAACTGAAGGTCGCACAACATCAGGCCGAAAAGCAATTGCCCACTGGCGAGGGTGTGTTAACACAGACCAGGGATGATAAGAACAAGCTGCAAGATTCCAACACCCTGCTGGGCGAAGAGCTAAAAGACGTGCGAGCCCAGCTAGTGGACGCCGTAAAAGAGAACAGGAAGCTACGGGGCGGCATATTCAGTATGCTTTTGAACTTACCTTCATGTAGTGTGGTAAAAAATGAGTTAACAGATTTATGTCTACAGGTATGCTGACTGGCCGGCCCGAAGAGGAAATGTCCGGAGCTTAAGGCGATCTGCTGCAAAAGCTATCACAAGTGCACGAGCGAGCTCGGAAAGCGATGCAGAGTGTTGCCAAGGCTTTGTGGCCATCTGCATCCCCTCCAGGAAGTTTGGAGGAGCTTGTGAAGCTGTTCAAGGGAGCTCGGCACCGCTTTGGATTATGGTAGATATCAGCTTGTCGGGAAGGTGCATGAGAGGCCTAGGCCATGGTGAAAACACGGTACACTGGACTTGATCCGAATCATATGGCCCGGGTCAGACCTCGGGGGTCAGATGGACAAGAGATTCTAGTGAGCTTGGTATATGACCAAGTAAAGATAGCCTCCAAGTTTTCACGACAGGATTGTAAGCTAGACAGCCTGTTAGATGGTATAAAGGAAGAAGCTTTTGGGTCCAAGTGACTATGTACTTCAATTGATAAATTTGTCCCTAGCCGAATTGTAAAACGATTGTCATGGCTGACCTTTTCGCTTCGACATCCGGTCCCGAAGGTGCGGAGTGTTTCCGAATACCGGACCGGCGATGAATATCGGTGCATGCGTGGAAACCAGGCGTAGGGGTCATAGTTGCTTGAACAGACAAGTTGTATTCGGCTAGCTAAGTTATATTACTTATTGATTGAAGAAACATCTTCCAAAGAGAATAGTTCCATTATGGGTTCCTTTCCCTGGGTGAACATGCGTTAGTGTGCATGCCCAAATTGTGATTCGAATAAATCGAAGTATATATACTATCTGGGGGTTCGTGATGCAACAAAGGTAAAACGTCTTTAGTCCGCTGACCGATTATTCCCTTAAGAATGCTAGCTTTCGGCTTCACCCAGTCTAAGGTACAAGTCCGGATGACCCGGCTGTAACAATCGCAGAGGTGCTCCCTTTATGCCCTAGCCGAACAAATGGGAACATAGAGCATAAGCACAGGAGCCAGGCAACCCAGCTTGGCACAAACTTGTCATAAAGGTGCATATAATGGCGAAGAAAATGTATATATGATAAAAGGACACATATGTGGTGAGCTTGATGCTCGGAAAATGATAATAAGCTTCTGTAAAAGAAGCCCCCAGGTATTATGGGCGTATACATTTAAGGATGTGTACCTCATAAGTGTGTGGTCTAGCCGTACAAGAGCTATAAAGCTAAAGAAAAAATTTAAAGAGAGAGAAAATGAAAAGAGGAGACAAAGAAAATGAACAATGTGTCCGGCTCTAGGCGTAGAATCTTCGGAGTCTGGCCGCATTCCATGGGTTCGGCTCTAAGCAATTATCCGATGCATCACGCAGACGGTACGCACCTCCAGTGAGAAATTCATCTATAATTAAGGGACTTTCCCACTTGGGCTTGAGTTTGTCCTTTTTCTTTCTGGCAAGCGTAGAACGAGTTCACCAACATTATAAGTCTTGGCCCGCACTTCTCTGCTTTGTTATCTGCGAGCTTGTTGTTGATAGAATGCGGAATGGGCTTTTGCAACATCGCGCTCCTCCTCCAGGGCATCTAGACTGTCTTGCCGATTAGGCTCGGCTTCTCTCTCTTCATACATGCGCACTCGAGGTGAGTCATGAATGATGTCGCAAGGCAAAACAGCCTCCACGCCATACACCATGAAGAATGGTGTGTAACCGGTAGTGCGATTGGGCGTGGTCCGCAGCCCCCAGAGTACGGAGTCGAGCTCCTCGACCCAGTGTTTGTCTGACTCTTTTAAAGACCGTACTAGTCTAGGCTTAATGCCGCTCATGATAAGACCATTAGCTCATTCGACTTGACCGTTTGTTTGGGGTGATAGACAGAGGCATAATCGAGCTTGATGCCCAGGTTAGCACACCATGTTTTCACTTTGTCGGCTATAAAGTTGGAGCCGTTATCAGTGATGATGCTATGTGGGACACCACAATAGTGTACAACACCGGATATAAAGTCTATCACTAGTCCGGCTTCGGCCGTTTTAACTGGTTTGGCCTCTACCCACCTAGTGAATTTATCTACCATGACCAGCAGATATTTTTTCTTATGGCTTCCCCCTTTAAGGGGTCCGACCATATCAAGCCCCCAGACCGCGAAAGGCCAAGTAATGGGGATTTTTTGTAAGGCGGTAGGTGGCATATGGCTTTAATTAGCGAAAAGCTGGCATCCCACACAACGTTGGACAAGGTCATGTGCATCTGCTCGGGCCGTTGGCCAGAAGAAACCGGTACAGAAGGCCTTGCTTACAAGAGCCCGAGCCGCGACGTGGTGACCGCCAAGACCAGCATGGATTTCGGCTAGGAGCTATCGTCCTTCCTCTTTGGTGATACATCTTTGAAGTATTCCGATAGCGCTCTTCTTGTAGAGCTCTCCTTCATGAACCTTGTAGGCTTCCGAACGCCGAACGATGCATCAAGCCTCATTCTGATCCTCACGGAGCTCTCGCCTATTAAGGTAGGCCAAGAAGGGTTCGGTCCATGGGGCAATTACTTGTAGGGTAACATGACAGAAAACAAAAAATTTCTGACATACGCACCAGCCCAGGACCACTATGGAGACTGCATACATGGTTTGATCTTTTTCGTTACCGACTCATAGCACAGCGGGAAGTAGAGTCGAAGACGATCGGCGATGCAGATCCCCGCAGCTAGGATTTACAACCTCCCAACCGCGAGGATGTATACCCTCATCTGCTCCTTAGACAGCCCTCCGGGAGGCGGTCGAATTGCCCCACGGACGGTGTCGCGGACAGCCCTTCGGGAGGACCTTCGAAACTCGAACAGTCACTCAGACAGCCCTTTAGGAGGACCTTCGAAACTCGGACGGTCACACGGACAGCCCTTCGGGAGGCACTCACGAACTAAGACCGAAACTACGATCTCTCTACAGAGTTGCACACATACGGTGTCATCTATCCGGCAGGGCTTCGCCGTCCAGAACTAGTTCCTGCCGGAACCCAAACAGCCTTTCGGCTCTACGAAACTATTTCGCGGGGAGGGAGGGAGAAGACAGATCATTGCATGGCACTTGTATGTGAGAAGGGATGAGAGTGGAGGGCTGCCCCTCCACCTCTATTTATAGGAAATCCCAAGGGGTAGGGTGGTTTTACAAGATAACCCAAAACCCACATGAAATGGAGTCCTTCCCAAGGACCTAAAGAGTGAAAACAAGGGACAAGTGGGGCCCCATGGATGAGCTGCACCCATGAACGTCCCACCCCTTGTGGGGCCCCCCAAAAGAAGGTTCCCAACCTTCCATGTTATCCCTAGATCTTTTGGGCAAAGCCCCAAAAGGTGGCTTTCCATAAAATATCCCAAAAAGCACTTTCACTATTCACGACGACATTTTTCAGCGTCCGTTCGAACTGAAAATATTTATGTGGGCTTAGAACATTTCCAGTACCCACCATAATAATTTGCAATGCATTCTGGAACAATTCCAGTTTAGTGATTTTCATCTGCGAAAAGCATCTGAACTGGTTCCTACAGCTCCGGAACATTTCCGGTTTTATTTCTGAAAATTCCAAAAAGTTTCCAGAATGATTCTGGTACCCTCCAAGAATTATCAGGCATGTGCCAAAACCATTTTAACTTAATGGCATACCCCAAAACAACTTTTTCGGTTTCACCGAAACTCATCCGGTGACCTCTCTCTGCGGAACTTTTCCGCTGTCCGAAACTTTTCGGTGTCCGAAACTTTTTCAATGATTTTCTCTCAGACTCCCTGTCTAGTATTCAGCACATAGATGACCCTTAAGCGTGTGACCCTGTAGGTTCAGTGAACTATAGACATGACCCGGAACCCCTTCCGATCAATGATCAACATCGAAGCCATGGACACCCATATTGACCCCTATACCCACATGAATAAATATTCGAGTGGACCTCCAGTTGCAGCGAGCTATTCATGTTGCTTCGCGATATGTCACAAACACCCAAGGTGAGATTTGTTGCATCGCCGTGGACGAACAATTTGTCCACCATGCAAGTTACCTCGTTACCAGTTTTGTTCTCTTTTCTCGTTTCCGTGTTCCGGCATCCCAGTGATCAAATCACACTGTGTCTAGCCAGACGATGATGGATACCATAATACTGAGAGGGCCCGAGAATATCTCTCCATTGTCGGAGGAGCAAATCCCAATCTTGAGCTATCAAGTTACTTGACACACTTTTCCATGAACCCGTAAGCCACCGTAATAGCCACCCATTTACGGATGACGTTTAACAAACCCTAAAGTTCATGAAGCAAGCATGAAGAAACTCGATACTCTCATGGTCTAAGGAATCATGCAAATGTTAACCATATCTGTGTTATGTACCATTAACTTGTGACGAATGAATCTCTTAGCATAACATCAATCTGGGTCGATTCAACACAAATGTTCTCTTAACCTTGTGCCCTCAAAATTGCTGGCATAGACATGCCCATGATCAGGAAAACAAAACCATCATGCAACACTTGAGCTAGTCTTAGAGGCCAGACTAGGAATACTTCTTACCGTTTATTATTCCACACGTGCATATGAGTCTTCCTCCGAGCCTCGTGGATATTGCAGACTCGAGAATCATTGCAGTTATAGCATGGAACATAAACATAATTATGAACTCGGAGATAAATAATATCATTTATTATTGCCTCTAGGGCATATCTCCTACAGGCTCCCACTTGCACTAGAGTCAATAATCCAATTAATGCTAATGCACTTTACACCTATGGCATACTGGTGTAAAAAATGAAGGAAATATGCCCTAGAGGCAATAATAAAGTTATTATTTATTTCCTTGTATCATGATAAATGTTTATTATTCATGCTAGAATTGTATTAACCGGAAACATAATACATGTGTGAATACATAGACAAACAGAGTGTCACTAGTATGCCTCTACTTAACTAGCTCGTTGATCAAAGATGGTTATGTTTCCTAACCATAGACATGAGTTGTCATTTGATTAACTGGATCACATCATTAGGACAATGATGTGATTGACTTGACCCATTCCGTTAGCATAGCACTTGATCGTTTAGTTTGTTGCTATTGCTTTCTTCATGACTTATACATGTTCCTATGACTATGAGATTATGCAACTCCCGTTTACCGGAGGAACACTTTGTGTGCTACCAAACGTCACAACGTAACTGGGTGATTATAAAGGTGCTCTACAGGTGTCTCCGAAGGTACTTGTTGGGTTGGCGTATTTCGAGATTAGGATTTGTCACTCCGATTGTCGGAGAGGTATCTCTGGGCCCTCTCGGTAATGCACATCAATTAAGCCTTGCAAGCATTGCAGCTAATGAGTTAGTTGCGGGATGATGTATTACAGAACGAGTAAAGAGACATGCCGGTAACGAGATTGAGCTAGGTATTAAGATACCGACGATCGAATCTCGGGCAAGTAACATACCGATAACAAAGGGAACAACGTATGTTGTTATGTGGTCTGACCGATAAAGATCTTCATAGAATATGTAGGAGCCAATATGAGCATCCAGGTTCCGCTATTGGTTATTGACCGGAGACGTGTCTCGGTCATGTCTACATTGTTCTCGAACCCGTAGGGTCCGCACGCTTAACGTTACGATGACAGTTTCATTATGAGTTTATATGTTTTGATGTACCGAAGGTTGTTCGGAGTCCCGGATGTGATCACAGACAAGACTAGGAGTCTCGAAATGGTCGAGACATAAAGATTGATATATTGGAAGCCTATGTTTGGACATAGGAAGTGTTCCGGGTGAAATCGGCATTTTACCGGAGTACCGGGAGGTTACCGGAAGCCCCGGTAACCTAATGGGCCTTAATGGGCCTAGTGGAGGAAGTAGAGAGGAGGCGAAGGGGCAGCCGCGCGCCCCTCCCCCCCCCAAGTCCGAATTGGAGAAGGAGGGGGGGCGGCGCCCCCCTTTCCTTTCCCCTCTTTCTCTCCTTCCCCCCAAGTCCTAGTCCAACATGGAAAGGGGGGAGTCCTACTCCCGGTGGGAGTAGGACTCCTCCTGGCGCGCACCTTGCCTGGCCGCACCTCCTCCCCCTTGCTCCTTTATATATGGGGGCAGGGGGCACCCCATAGACACAACAATTGATCATTGATCTCTTAGCCGTGTGCGCACACACCCTCCACAATAATCCTCGATAATATTGTAGCGGTGCTTAGACGAAGCCCTACGACGGTAGAACATCAAGATCGTCACCACGCCGTCGTGCTGACGGAACTCTTCCCCAACATTCTGCTGGATCGGAGTCCGGGGATCGTCATCGAGCTGAACGTGTGCTAGAACTCGGAGGTGCCGTAGTTTCGGTGCTTGATCGGTCGGGCCATGAAGACGTACGACTACATCAACCGCATTGTGCTAACGCTTCCGCTTTCGGTCTGCGAGGGTACGTAGACAACACTCTCCTCTCTCATTGCTATGCATCACCATGATCTTGCGTGTGCGTAGGAAATTTTTTGAAATTACTGCGTATCCCAACAGTGGTATCAGAGCCTAGGTTTTATGCGTTGATGTTGTGCACGAGTGGAACACAAGTGAGTTGTGGGTGATATAAGTCATACTTCTTACCAGCATGTCATACTTTGGTTCGGCAGTATTGTTGGATGAAGCGGCCCGGACCGACATTACGCGTATGCTTACGCGAGACTAGTTCTACCGACGTGCTTTGCACACAGGTGGCTGGCGGGTGTCAGTTTCTCCAACTTTAGTTGAACCAAGTGTGGCTACGCCCGGTCCTTGTGATGGTTAAAACAGCACCAACTTGACAAACTATCGTTGTGGTTTTGATGCGTAGGTAAGAACAGTTCTTGCTAAGCCCGTAACAGCCACGTAAAACTTGCAACAACAAAGTAGAGGATGTCTAACTTGTTTTTGTAGGGCATGTTGTGATGTGATATGGTCAAGACATGATGCTAAATTTTATTGTATGAGATGATCATGTTTTGTAACCGAGTTATCGGCAACTGGCAGGAGCCATATGGTTGTCGCTTTATTGTATGCAATGCAATCGCGTTGTAATGCTTTACTTTATCACTAAGCGGTGGCGATAGTCGTGGAAGCATAAGATTGGCGAGACGACAATGATGCTACGATGGAGATCAAGGTGTCGCACCGGTGACGATGGTGATCATGACGGTACTTCAGAGATGGATATCACAAGTACAAGATGATGATGGCCATATCATATCACTTATATTGATTGCATGTGATGTTTATCGTTTATGCATCTTATCTTGCTTTGATTGACGGTAGCATTATAAGATGATCTCTCACTAAATTATCAAAGTATAAGTGTTCACCCTGAGTATGCACCGTTGCGAAAGTTCTTCATGCTGAGACACCACGTGATGATCGGGTGTGATAGGCTCTACGTTCAAATACAACGGGTGCAAAACAGTTGCACACACGGAATACTCAGGTTAAACTTGACGAGCCTAGCATATAACAGATATGGCCTCGGAACACGGAGACCGAAAGGTCGAGCGTGAATCATATAGAAGATATGATCAACATATTGATGTTCACCATTGATACTACTCCATCTCACGTGATGATCGGACATGGTTTAGTTGGTTTGGATCACGTGATCACTTAGAGGATTAGAGGGATATTTTTCTAAGTGGGAGTTCTTAAGTAATATGATTAATTGAACTTAAATTTATCATGAACTTAGTGCCTGATAGTATCTTGCTTGTCTATGTTTAATTGTAGATAGATGGCTCGTGCTGTTGTTCCATTGAATTTTAATGCGTTCCTTGAGAAAGCAAAGTTGAAAGATGATGGTAGCAATTACACGGACTGGGTCCGTAACTTGAGGATTATCCTCATTGCTGCACAGAAGAGTTACGTCCTGGAAGCACCGCTAAGTGCCAAGCCTGCTGCAGGAGCAACACCAGATGTTATGAACGTCTGGCAGAGCAAAGCTGATGACTACTCGATAGTTCAGTGTGCCATGCTTTACGGCTTAGAACCGGGTCTTCAACGACGTTTTGAACGTCATGGAGCATATGAGATGTTCTAGGAGTTGAAGTTAATATTTCAAGCAAATGCCCGGATTGAGAGATATGAAGTCTCCAATAAGTTCTATAGCTGCAAGATGGAGGAGAATAGTTCTGTAAGTGAACATATACTCAAAATGTCTGGGTATCATAATCACTTGACTCAACTGGGGGTTAATCTTCCTGTTGATTGTGTCATTGATAGAGTTCTTCAATCACTGCCCCAAGCTTCAAAAGCTTCGTGATGAACTATAATATGCAAGGGATGAATAAGACTATTCCCGAGCTCTTCGCAATGCTAAAAGTCGCGGAGGTAGAAATCAAGAAGGAGCATCAAGTGTTGATGGTCAATAAGACCACCAGTTTCAAGAAAAAGGGCAAAGGGAAGAAGAAGGGGAACTTCAAGAAGAACAGCAAACAAGTTGCTTCTCAGGAGAAGAAACCCAAGTCTGGACCTAAGCCTGAGACTGAGTGCTTCTACTGCAAGCAGACTGGTCACTGGAAGCGGAACTGCCCCAAGTATTTGGCGGATAAGAAGGATGGCAAAGTGAACAAAGGTATATGTAAAGTGAACAAAGGTATATGTG
The DNA here is from genome assembly GCF_003073215.2 of Triticum urartu. NCBI lineage: Eukaryota > Viridiplantae > Streptophyta > Magnoliopsida > Poales > Poaceae > Triticum > Triticum urartu. The sequence goes on from NC_053023.1 coordinate 83,113,169, forward strand.
ATATACATGTTATTGATGTGTACCTTACTAATGCTCGCAGTAGCACCTGGGTATTTGATACTGGTTCTGTTGCTAACATTTGCAACTCGAAACAGGGGCTATGGATTAAGCGAAGATTGGCTAAGGACGAGGTGACGATGCGCGTGGGAAATGGTTCCAAAGTCATGTGATCGCGGTTCGGCACGCTACCTCTACATCTACCTTCGGGATTAGTATTAGACCTAAATAATTGTTATTTGGTGCCAGCGTTGAGCATGAACATTATATCTGGATCTTGTTTGATGCAAGACGGTTATTCATTTAAATCAGAGAATAATGGTTGTTCTATTTATATGAGTAATATATTTTATGGTCATGCACCCTTGAAGAGTGGTCTATTTTTGATGAATCTCGATAGTAGTGATACACATATTCATAATGTTGAAATCAAAAGATGCAGAGTTGATAATGATAGTGCAACTTATTTGTGGCACTGCCGTTTAGGTCATATCGGTGTAAAGCGCATGAAGAAACTCCATACTGATGGACTTTTGGAACCACTTGATTATGAATCACTTGGTACTTGCGAACCGTGCCCTCATGGGTAAGATGACTAAAACGCCGTTCTCCGGTACTATGGAGAGAGCAACGGATTTGTTCAAAATCATACATATAGATGTATGTGGTCCAATGAATGTTGAGGCTCGTGGAGGATATCGTTATTTTCTCACCTTCACAGATGATTTAAGCAGATATGGGTATATCTACTTAATGAAACATAAGTATGAAACATTTGAAAAGTTCAAAGAATTTCAGAGTGAAGTTGAAAATCATCGTAACAAGAAAATAAAGTTTCTACGATCTGATCGTGGAGGAGAATATTTGAGTTACGAGTTTGGTCTACATTTGAAACAATGCATAATAGTTTCGCAACTCACGCCACCCAGAACACCACAACGTAATGGTGTGTCCGAACATTGTAATCGTACTTCATTAGATATGGTGCGATCTATGATGTCTCTTACCGATTTACCGCTATCATTTTGGGGTTATGCTTTAGAGACGGCTGCATTCACGTTAAATAGGACACCATCAAAATTCGTTGAGACGACGCCTATGAACTGTGGTGGCAAGAAACCAAAGTTGTCGTTTCTGAAAGTTTGGGGCTGCGATGCTTATGTGAAAAAGCTTCAAACTGATAAGCTCAACCCAAATCGAGAGAAATGTGTCTTTCATAGATACCCAAGGAGACTATTGGGTTACACCTTCTATCACAGATCCGAAGCAAGACTTTTGTTGCTAAATTCAGAGTTTTTCTAGAGAAGGAGTTTCTCTCGAAAGAAGTGAGTGGGAGAAAAGTAGAACTTGATGAGGTAACTGTACCTGCTCCCTTATTGGAAAGTAGTACATCACAGAAAATGTTTCTGTGACACCTACACCAATTAGTGAGGAAGCTAATGATAATGATCATGAAACTTCAGATCAAGTTACTACCGAACCTCGTAGATCAACCAGAGTAAGATCCGCACCAGAGTGGTACGGTAATCCTATTCTGGAAGTCATGCTACTAGATCATGATGAACCTACGAACTATGAAGAAGCGATGGTGAGCCCAGATTCCGCAAAATGGCTAGAAGCCATGAAATCTGAGATGGGATCCATGTATGAGAACAAAGTGTGGACTTTGGTTGACTTGCCGTTGATCGGCAAGCAATTGAGAATAAATGGATCTTCAAGAAGAAGACTGACGACTAATGTTACTGTCTACAAAGCTCGACTTGTCGAAAAGGTTTTCGACAAGTTCAAGGGATTGACTACGATGAGACCTTCTCACCCGTAGCGATGCTTAAGTCTGTCCGAATCATGTTAGCGATTGCCGCATTTTATGATTATGAAATTTGGCAGATGGATGTCAAAACTGCATTCCTGAATGGATTTCTGGAAGAAGAGTTGTATATGATGCAACCGGAAGGTTTTGTCGATCCAAAGGGAGCTAACAAAGTGTGCAAGCTCCAGCGATCCATTTATGGACTGGTGCAAGCCTCTCGGAGTTGGAATAAACGCTTTGATAGTGTGATCAAAGCATTTGGTTTTATACAGACTTTTGGAGAAGCCTGTATTTACAAGAAAGTGAGTGGGAGCTCTGTAGCATTTTTGATATTATATGTGGATGACATATTATGATTGGAAATGATATAGAATTTCTGGATAGCATAAAGGGATACTTGAATAAGAGTTTTTCAATGAAAGACCTCGGTGAAGCTGCTTACATATTGGGCATTAAGATCTATAGAGATAGATCAAGACGCTTAATTGGACTTTCACAAAGCACATACCTTGACAAAGTTTTGAAGAAGTTCAAAATGGATCAAGCAAAGAAAGGGTTCTTGCCTGTGTTACAAGGTGTGAAGTTGAGTAAGACTCAATGCCGACCACTGCAGAAGATAGAGAGAAAATGAAAGATGTTCCCTATGCTTCAGCCATAGGCTCTATCATGTATGCAATGCTGTGTACCAGACCTGATGTGTGCCTTGCTATAAGTCTAGCAGGGAGGTACCAAAGTAATCCAGGAGTGGATCACTGGACAGCGGTCAAGAACATCCTGAAATACCTGAAAAGGACTAAGGATATGTTTCTCGTATATGGAGGTGACAAAGAGCTCATCGTAAATGGTTACGTTGATGCAAGCTTTGACACTGATCCAGACGATTCTAAATCGCAAACCGGATACGTGTCATTTAAACGGTGGAGCTGTCAGTTGGTGCAGTTCTAAACAAAGCGTCATGCGGGATCTACATGTGAAGCGGAGTACATAGCTGCTTCGGAAGCAGCAAATGAAGGAGTCTGGATGAAGGAGTTCATATCCGATCTAGGTTGTCATACCTAGTGCATCGGGTCCAATGAAAATCTTTTGTGACAATACTGGTGCAATTGCCTTGGCAAAGGAATCCAGATTTCACAAGAGAACCAAGCACATCAAGAGACGCTTCAATTCCATCCGGGATTAGTCCAGGTGGGAGACATAGAGATTTGCAAGATACATACGGATCTGAATGTTGCAGACCCGTTGACTAAGCCTCTTCCACGAGCAAAACATGATCAGCACCAAGGCTCCATGGGTGTTAGAATCATTACTGTGTAATCTAGATTATTGACTCTAGTGCAAGTGGGAGACTGAAGGAAATATTGCCCTAGAGGCAATAATAAAGTTATTATTTATTTCCTTATATCATGATAAATGTTTATTATTCATGCTAGAATTATTACCGAAACATAATACATGTGTGAATACATAGAACAAACAAAGTGTCACTAGTATGCCTCTACTTGACTAGCTCGTTGATCAAGATGGTTATGTTTCCTAACCATAGACATGAGTTGTTCATTTGATTAACGGGATCACATCATTAGGAGATGATGATTGACATGACCCATTCCATTAGCTTAGCACCCGATCGTTTAGTATGTTGCTATTGCTTTCTTCATGACTTATACATGTTCCTATAACTATGAGATTATGCAACTCCCGTTTAGGAGGAACACTTTGTGCTACCAAACGTCACAACGTAACTGGGTGATTATAAAGGTGCGCTACAGGTGTCTCCAAATGTACATGTTGGGTTGGCGTTATTTTGAGATTAGGATTTGTCCTCCGATTTTCGGAGAGGTATCTCTGGGCCCTTCTCGGTAATGCACATCACTTAAGCCTTGCAAGCAATGCAACTAATAAGTTAGTTGCAAGATGATGTATTATGGAATGAGTAAAGAGACTTGTCGGTAATGAGATTGAACTAGGTATTGAGATACCGACGATCGAATCTCGGGCAAGTAACATACCGATGACAAAGGGAACAACGTATGTTGTTATGCGGTCTGACCGATAAAGATCTTTGTAGAATATGTAGGAGCCAATATGAGCATCTAGGTTCCGCTATTGGTTATTGACCGGAGACGTGTCTCGGTCATGTCTACATTGTTCTCGAACCCGTAGGGTCCGCACGCTTAAGGTTTCGATGGACAGTTATATTATGAGTTTTATGAGTTTTGATGTACCGAAGTTAGTTCGGAGTCCCGGATGTGATCACGGACATGACGAGGAGTCTCGAAATGGTCGAGACATAAAGATTGATATATTGGACGGCTATATTCGGACACCGGAAGTGTTCCGGGTGATTTCGGAGAAAACCGGAGTGCTGGAGGGTTACCGGAACCCCCGGGTTACCGGAACCCTCGGTAACCTAATGGGCCTTAATGGGCCTAGTGGAGGAAGTAGAGAGGAGGCGAAGGGGCAGCCGCGCGCCCCTCCCCCCCCCAAGTCCGAATTGGAGAAGGAGGGGGGGCGGCGCCCCCCTTTCCTTTCCCCTCTTTCTCTCCTTCCCCCCAAGTCCTAGTCCAACATGGAAAGGGGGGAGTCCTACTCCCGGTGGGAGTAGGACTCCTCCTGGCGCGCCCCTTGCATGGCCGCACCTCCTCCCCCTTGCTCCTTTATATACGGGGGCAGGGGCACCCCATAGACACAACAATTGATCATTGATCTCTTAGCCGTGTGCGGTGCCCCCCTCCACCATAATCCTCGATAATATTGTAGCGGTGCTTAGGCGAAGCCCTGCGATGGTAGAACATCAAGATCGTCACCACGCCGTCATGCTGACGGAACTCTTCCCCAACATTCTGCTGGATAGGAGTCCGGGGATCGTCATCGAGCTGAACGTGTGCTAGAACTTGGAGGTGACATAGTTTCGGTGCTTGATCGGTCGGGCCGTGAAGACGTACGACTACATCAACTGTGTTGTGCTAACGCTTCCGCTTTCGGTCTACGAGGATACGTAGACAACACTCTCCTCTCTCATTGCTATGCATCACCATGATGTTGCGTGTGCGTAGGAATTTTTTTGAAATTACTACGTATCCCAACAAAAAATGCTCCGCATGTGGTATAGCCTGATGTCCATCGGATTTGACAACTTCAGCTCTGTGTCTATCTCCGCATATCCTCACATTTTCACGCTTTCACAAAATTCATATCTTGTGCGGACTTGGCTTTTATGTATGTGAATCGCAGGTCGAACCTGGATTCCTCAGACTAAGTTATGGAGAAACTACCTGCAGTAGTGTCCCATTGACAAAAGCCATCTTGGAACCATACTAAGTTCATGAATGAACTATATGATTCAACATCTTGTTTGTCGCTTCTAAAGCGTCAACATACTTAGTCATTTGTTATAGAATTCGCCACAGTATCCTGTTGGGAACAATTTCAAACTACCGTGCCACCATATTGTGTATCACACAAAACCCTTAACTTAAATCGAAAATCGCATGGAGAAAAGATGAAGACTGTATCGATGTAACATTTTACAACAAACTCTTCATGATCTCTGCTTGCGGGAAAACATATCATCAGTACTTACTCTAGTACTCAAGGACATCTTTCACTGTTGTCCCACGATCAGTACTTTGATCACTTTAGTATCCATACTCGCAACACCTTGGGAGTATCGGACATATCTGGTTGTTTTTACATAACATGGAATACATGATTAATCCAAAACACGAAGGTGTGTGGAATCTCCATCATGTATTTTACTCCTCGGTGTTTTGGGACACCGAGTCTTGTAAAAACTCTTTCCATGTGACTTAGTCAAGAATCACTCCTTGGCGTTTTAAATGCTAAATATGTTTTAGAACCTTCTCAATATGTATTCATTACTTAGCCATATTAGGTAAATCTATCTCCACAGATCATCATCTAATATTTAGGCTATTTAGCCTAAGCACTTCATCAAAAAACAATTTCAAATGAAGTCCTAATTCGTGTCAAGAAATTTATTTCCAATTAACAATGTGTCAAGCACACAAGGTTTTTAGAAATATTATTACGCTCCCACTTACTTTATTGAATTACAAGCATCTTCGTTACCCATTGATGAAGTCAGAACCCTTTGACCATTTCATCAAACCACGAAGATTCAAACTCCATTTTGCTCTCTTCTGTCCATCGCTGGAACTCTGAAGTTTGCACCCTTACTAGCATCCTTTGGATAGACAAAATGCCTTGGACTGTAACACATGCAAGTCCTTGGTTTCATTTCCATCAGATGGAAATCCTATTTTCATCCATGTTTGATATCTCATGATTGAAATATATATTAATTGCTAGTTCAACCCGAACCGACTTTAAGCATCGCTACAATGAAAACAACCTCATTGTAGTCAACTCTTGAACTTGTTATTTCAACAAGTCGAGCTTTATGGATAAAACATTTTTATCCGTATTAGTTTCAAGTTCCATAAATATTCGTTAGACTCTAAGTCTTCCGAAAGGTGTATCAAGGGGTAACAGATTTCATCTGTCACCTACATAAATAATTTTCAGCAATAGATCCCATCTACTACCTAATTATATTATGCAATACCCATACATCTCTATGTATTCTAGATCGCAACCTGCATCTACGCATAGCACGGCTCATGATGCCATCGTAGGGTAACGCGACAGAAAACAAAAAAATCCGACCTACAGCCCAGGACCACTACGGAGACTGCATACATAGTTTGATCTTTTTCATTACCGACTCGTAGCGCAGTGGGAAGTAGAGTCGAAGACGATCTGTGGTGCAGATCCCCGTAGCTAGGATTTACAACCTCCCAACTGATACGTCTCCAACGTATCTATAATTTTTGATTGTTCCATGCTATATTATCTACTGTTTTGGACTATAATGGGCTTTATTTTCCACTTTTATATTATTTTTGGGACTAACCTATTACCCGGAAGCCCAGCCCAGAATTGCTGTTTTTTTGCCTATTTCAGTATTTCAAAGAAACGGAATATCAAACGGAGTCCAAACGGAATAAAACCTTCGGGAACATGATTTTCTCACCGAACGTGATCCAGGAGACTTGGACCCTACTCCAAGGAGTCAAAGAAGCGGTCACGGGGGTGGGGGCGCCCCCGTAGGGCGCGCCCCCTGCCTCGTGGGCACCTCGATGCTCCATCGACGTACTCCTTCCTCCTATATATACCTACGTACCCCCAAACGAACAGATACGGAGCCAAAAACCTAATTCCACCGCCGCAACTTTCTGTATCCACGAGATCCCATCTTGGGGCCTGTTCCGGAGCTCCGCCGGAGAGGGCCGTCATCACAGAGGGCTTCTACATCATCATAGCCTCTCCGATGAAGTGTGAGTAGTTTACCTCAGACCTTCAGGTCCATAGTTAGTAGCTAGATGGCTTCTTCTCTCTTTTTGGATCTCAATACAAAGTTCTCCCCTCTCTTGTGGAGATCTATTCGATGTAATCTTCTTTTTGCGGTGTGTTTGTTGAGACCGATGAATTGTGGGTTTATGATCAAGTCTATCTATGAATAATATTTGAATCTTCTCTGAATTCTTTTATGTATGATTGGTTATCTTTGCAAGTCTCTTCGAATTATCCGTTTGGTTTGGCCAACTAGATTGGTAGTCCTTGCCATGGGAGAAGTGCTTAGCTTTGGGTTCAATCTTGCGGTGTCCTTTCCCATTGATAGAAGGGGCAGCAAGGCACGTATTGTATCGTTGCCATCGAGGATAACAAGATGGGGTTTATTTCATATTGCATGAATTTATCTCTCTACATCATGTCATCTTGCTTAAGGCGTTACTCTATTTTTAACTTAATACTCTAGATGCATGCTGGATAGCGATCGATGAGTGGAGTAATAGTAGTAGATGCAGAATCGTTTCGGTCTACTTGTCACGGACGTGATGCCGCCTATATACATGATCATGCCTAGATATTCTCATAACTATGCTCAATTCTCAATTGCTCAACAGTAATTTGTTCACCCACCATAGAATACTTATGCTCTTGAGAGAAGCCACTAGTGAAACCTATGGCCCCCGGGTCTATTCTCATCATATCAATCTCCATCACTTTAATCTTGTGTTTTTTTACTTTGCCTTTACTTTTCACTTTGCATCTTTATACCAAAAATACCAAAAATATTATATCTATCAGATCGATCTCACTCTCGTAAGTGACCATGAAGGGATTGACAACCCCTAATCGCGTTGGTTGCGAGTAGCTATCGTTTTGTGCAGGTACGAGGGACTTGAGCGTGGCCTCCTACTGGATTGATACCTTGGTTCTCAAAAACTGAGGGAAATACATATGCTACTCTGCTGCATCATCCCTTCCTCTTCGGGGAAAACCAACGCAAGCTCAAGATGTAGCAAGAAGGATTTCTGGCGCCGTTGCCGGGGAGTCTACGCAAAAGGTCAACATACCAAGTACCCATCACAATCCCTATCTCTCGCATTACATTATTTGCCATTTGCCTCTCGTTTTCCTCTCCCCCACTTCACCCTTGCCGTTTTATTGGCCCTCTCTCTCTATCCTCCCTCTCTATTTGCCTCTTTTTGCCCGTTTGCTCTTGTCTGCTCGTGTGCTAGTTTGCTTGTTTGTCGCGATGGCTCAAGATAATACTAAATTGTGTGACTTCACCAATACCAACAACAATGATTTTATTAGCACTCCGATTGCTCCTCTTACCGATGCTGAATCTTATGAAATTAATACTGCTTTGTTGAATCTTGTTATGAAAGATGAATTCACCGGCCTTCCTAGTGAAGATGCCGCTACTCATCTGAATAGCTTCATTGATTTATGTGATATGCAAAATAAAAAAGATGTCGATAATAATGTCATTAAATTGAAGCCATTTCCTTTTTCGCTTAGAGATCGTGCTAAAGCTTGGCTTTCGTCTTTGCCTAAAAATAGTATTGATTCTTGGAACAAGTGCAAAGATGCTTTTATCTCTAAGTATTTCCCTCCCACTAAGATCATCTCTCTTAGAAACGATATTATGAACTTTAAGCAACTTGATCATGAACATGTTGCACAAGATTGGGAGAGAATGAAATTAAGGATACGTAATTGCCCTACTCATGGTTTGAATTTGTGGATGAGTATACAAAATTTTTATGTTGGATTGAATTTTTCTTCTAGAAATCTTTTATGGAAATCACTTTAGGGGATGCTACTAAACTCCTAGATAATATTATGGTTAATTATTCTCAATGGCATATTGAAAGACATTCTAATAAAAAAGTGCATGCGATAGAAGAAATCAATGTTTTGAGTGGAAAGATGGATGAACTTATGAAATTATTTGCTACTAAGAGTGTTTCTTCTGATCCTAATGATATGCCTTTGTCTACTTTGATTGAGAATAACAATGAATCTATGAATGTGAATTTTGTTGGTAGGAATAATTTTGGTAACAACGCTTATAGAGGGAATTTTAATCCTAGGTCATATCCTAGTAATCCTTCTAATAATTATGGGAATTCCTACAACAACTCTTATGGAAATTATAATAAGATGCCCTCTGAATTTGAGAATAGTATTAAAGAGTTTATGAATTCACAAAAGAATTTTAATGCTTTGCTTGAAGAGAAATTGCTTAAAGTTGATGATTTGGCTAGAAACGTTGATAGAATTTCTCTTGAGATTGATTCTTTAAAGCTTAGATCTATTCCTCCTAAGCATGATATCAATGAGTCTCTCAAAGCCATGAGAATTTCCATTGATGAGTGCAAGGAAAGAACCGCTAGGATGCGTGCTTCCAAAGATGCTTTTATTAAAGCGTGTTCTTCCAATTCCTATGAAAATCAAGATGAAGATCTAAAAGTTATTGATGTGTCCCCTATTAAATCTTTGTTTTGCAATATGAATCTTGATGAAACTGAATATGATCTTCCTTTACCTAGAAGGCGTTCTAAAAATTCAGAGTATTTAGATCTTTATGATGAAATTGATGAAAGTGGGATTGAAAGAAAAAAACTCTAGATGTTGCTAAACCCACTATATTGGATTTCAAGGAATTTAATTATGAAATTTGCTCTTTAATTGATTGTATTTACTTGTTGCAATCCGTGCTAAATTCTCCACATGCTTATAGTCAACATAAAGCCTTCACGAAACATATTGTTGATGCCTTGATGCAATCTTATGAAGAAAAACTTGAGTTGAAAGTTTCTATCCCTAGAAAACTATATGATGAGTGGGAACCAACTATTAGAATTAAAATTAAAGATCACGAGTTTTATGCTTTGTGTGATTTGGGTGCTAGTGTCTCCACTATCCCCAAAACTTTGTGTGATTTGCTAGATTTCCGCAATTTTGATGATTGCTCTCTAAACTTGCATCTCGCGGATTCTACTATTAAGAAACCTATGGGAAGGATTAATGATGTTCTTATTGTTGCAAATAGAAATTATGTGCCCGTAGATTTCATTGTTCTTGATATAGATTGCAATCCTTCTTGCCCTATTAATCTTGGTAGACCTTTCCTTAGAACGGTTGGTGCGATTATTGATATGAAGGAAGGGAATATTAGATTTCAATTTCCATTAAAAAAGGGCATGGAACACTTTCCAAGAAAGAAAATAAAATTACCATATGAAACTATCATGAGATCCACTTATGGATTGCCGACCAAAGATGGCAATACCTAGATCTATCCTCGCTTTTATGCCTAGCTAGGGGCGTTAAACGATAGCGCTTGTTGGGAGGCAACCCAATTTTATTTTTATTCCTTTCCTTTGCTCCTGCTTAGTAATAAATAAATTATTTAGCCTCTGTTTTGGTTGTGTTTTTTGTGTTTAATTAGTGTTTGTGCCAAGTAGAACCGTTGGGAAGACTTGGGGAAAGTCTTGTTGAACTTGCTGTAAAAAACAGAAACTTTAGCACTCAGGAGAACTGCTGTAATTTTTATTTGAAGAGTGATATTTAGTTAATTATTTTTGCAGATGATTTATAGATAAATTCCTCACGTCCATCAATTTACTTTAGAATTTTTGGGGTTCCAGATCTTGCGCTAGCTACAGATTACTACAGACTGTTCTGTTTTTGACAGATTCTGTTTTTCGTGTGTTGTTTGCTTATTTTGATGAATCTATGGTTAGTAAAATAGTTTATAATCCATAGAGAAGTTGGAATACAGTAGTTTTAACACCAATATAAATAAAGAATGAGTTCATTACAGTACCTTGAAGTGGTCTTTTGTTTTCTTTCGCTAACGGAGCTCACGAGTTTTCTACTTTAAGTTTTGTGTTGTGAAGTTTTCAAGTTTTGGGTGAATTCTTTTTATGGATTATGGAACAAGGAGTGGCAAGAGCCTAAGCTTGGGGATGCCCATGGCACCCCCAAGATAATCCAAGGACACCAAAAAGTCAAAGCTTGGGGATGCCCCGGAAGGCATCCCCTCTTTCGTCCACTTCCATCGGTAATTTACTTGGAGCTATATTTTTATTCACCAACATGATATGTGTTTTGCTTGGAGCGTCTTGTATTATTTGTGTCTTTGTGTATTATTATGCCACAATCATCCTTGCTGTACACACGTTTTGAGAGAGCCATACATGAATTAAAATTTTATAGAATACTCTATGCGCTTCACTTATATCTTTTGAGCTAAGTAGTTTTGCTCTATGTGCTTCACTTATATCTTTTGAGCGTTATAATTTTGCTCTATGTGATTCACTTATATCTTTTAGAGCATGGTGGTGGATTTGTTTTAAAGAAACTATTGATCTCTCATGCTTCACTTAAATTATTTTGAGAGTCTTAATAGCATGGTAATTTGCTTAATAATAATATGCTTGGTATTCAAGATTTGTGAAACTTTCTTTTGAGTGTGTTGAATACTAAGAAAAGATTGAAGCATGGTAATTGTTTTGAGATATGGAGGTGATAATATTAAAGTCATGCTAGTTGAGTAGTTGTGAATTTAAAGAATACTTGTGTTAAAGTTTGTGATTCCCGTAGCATGCACGTATGGTGAACCGTTATGTGATGAAGTCGGAGCATGATTTATTTATTGATTGTCTTCCTTATGAGTGGCAGTCGGGGACGAGCGATGGTCTTTTCCTACCAATCTATCCCCCTAGGGGCATGCGTAGTAGTACTTTGCTCCGAGGGCTAATAAACTTTTGCAATAAGTATATGAGTTCTTTATGACTAATGTTGAGTCCATGGATCATACGCACTCTCACCCTTCCACCTTTGCTAGCCTCTCTAATACCGTGCACCTTTCGCCAGTATCATACACCTACCATATACCTTCCTCAAAACAGCCACCATACCTACCTATTATGGCATTTCCATAGCCATTCCGAGATATATTGCCATGCAACTTTCCACCATCTAGTTCATCATGACACATTCATCATTGTCATATTGCTTAGCATGGTCATGTAGTTGACATAGTATTTGTGGCAAAGCCACCGTTCATAATAATTTCATACTTGTCACTCTTGATTGATTGCATATCCCGGTACACCGCCGGAGGCATCCATATAGAGTCATACTTTGTTTTAGAATCGAGTTGTAATCATTGAGTTGTAAATAAATAAAAGTGTGATGATCATCATTTAATAGAGCATTGTCCCCAAAAAAAGGGAGAAAGGCCAAAGAAAAAAAGGCCCAAAAAAAGAGAAAATAAATAAAAAGGGGCAATGCTACTATCCTTTTACCACACTTTTGCTTCAAAGTAGCACCATGATCTTCATAGTAGAGAGTCTCTCATGTTATCACTTTCATATACTAGTGGGAATTTTACATTATAGAACTTGGCTTGTATATTCCAATGATGGGCTTCCTCAAATTTCCCTAGGTCTTCATGAGCAAGCAAGTTGGATGCACACCCACTTAGTTTCTTTTTGAGCTTTCATATACTTATAGCTCTAGTGCATCCGTTGCATGGCAATCCCTACTCACTCACATTGATATCTATTGATGGGCATCTCCATAGCCCGTTGATACGCCTAGTTGATGTGACACTATCTTCCCCTCCTTTTTGTCTTCTCCACAACCACCATTCTATTCCACCTATAGTGCTATATCCATGGCTCATGCTCATGTATTGCGTGAAGATTGAAAAAGTTTTGAAAAAGTTAGAGTATGAAACAATTGCTTGGCTTGTCATCGGGGTTGTGCATGATTTAAATACTTTGTGTGGTGAAGATAGAGCATAGCCAGACTATATGATTTTGTAGGGATAACTTTATTTGGCAATGTTATTTTGAGAAGACATAATTGCTTTGTTAGTATGCTTGAAGTATTATTATTTTTATGTCAATATAAACTTTTGTCTTGAATCTTTCGAATCTGAATATTCATATCACAATTAAGAAGATTTGCATTGAAATTATGCCAAGTAGCACTCCGCATCAAAAATTCTCTTTTTATCATTTACCTACTCGAGGACGAGCAGGAATTAAGCTTGGGGATGCCTGATACGTCTCCAACGTATGTATAATTTTTGATTGCTCCATGCTATATTATCTACTGTTTTGGACTATATTGGGCTTTATTTTCCACTTTTATATTATTTTTGGGACTAACCTAGTAACCGGAGGCCCAGCCCAGAATTGTTGTTTTTTTTGCCTATTTCAGTATTTCGAAGAAACGAAATATCAAACGGAGTCCAAACGGAATAAAACCTTCAGGGACGTGATTTTCTCACCGAACATGATCCACGAGACTTGGACCCTACTCCAAGGAGTCAAAGAGGCGGTCACGAGGGTGGGGGCGCCCCCCCCCCCAGGGCGCTCCCCCCTGCCTCATGGGCCCCTCGATGCTCCACCGACGTACTCCTTCCTCCAATATATAGCTACGTACCCCCAAACAAACAGATACGGAGCCAAAAACCTAATTCCACCGCCGCAACTTTCTGTATCCACGTGATCCCATCTTGGGGCCTGTTCCGGAGCTCCGCCGGAGAGGGCCGTCATCACGGAGGGCTTCTACATCATCATAGCCTCTCCGATGAAGTGTGAGTAGTTTACCTCAGACCTTCGGGTCCATAGTTAGTAGCTAGACGGCTTCTTCTCTCTTTTTGCATCTAATTACAAAGTTCTCCCCCTCTCTTGTGGAGATCTATTCGATGTAATCTTCTTTTTGCGGTGTGTTTGTTGAGACCGATGAATTGTGGGTTTATGATCAAGTCTATCTATGAATAATATTTGAATCTTCTCTGAATTCTTTTATGTATGATTGGTTATCTTTGCAAGTCTCTTCGAATTATCCGTTTGGTTTGGCCAACTAGATTGGTAGTTCTTGCCATGGGAGAAGTGCTTAGCTTTGGGTTCAATCTTGCGGTGTCCTTTCGAAGTGACAGAAGGGGCAGCAAGGCACGTATTGTATCGTTGCCATCGAGGATAACAAGATGGGGTTTATTTCATATTGCATGAATTTATCTCTCTACATCATCTCATCTTGCTTAAGGCGTTACTCTGTTTTTAACTTAATACTCTAGATGCATGCTGGATAGCGGTCGATGAGTGGAGTAATAGTAGTAGATGCAGAATCATTTCGGTCTACTTGTCACGGGCGTGATGCCTATATGCATGATCATGCCTAGATATTCTCATAACTATGCTCAATTCTGTCAATTGCTCAACAGTAATTTGTTCACCCACCGTATAATACTTATGCTCTTGAGAGAAGCCACTAGTGAAAGCTATGGCCCACGGGTCTATTCTCATCATATCAATCTCCATCACTTTAATCTTGTTTTGCTTTTTACTTTGCCTTTACTTTTCACTTTGCATCTTTATACCAAAAATACCAAAAATATTATATCTATCAGATCTCACTCTCGTAAGTGACCGTGAAGGGATTGACAACCCCTAATTGTGTTGGTTGCGAGTAGCTATCCTTTCGTGCAGGTACGAGGGACTTGAGTGTGGCCTCCTAGTGGATTGATACCTTGGTTCTCAAAAACTAAGGGAAATACTTACGCTACTCTCCTGCATCATCCCTTCCTCTTCGGGGAAAACCAACGCAAGCTCAATATGTAGCACCAACCGCGAGGATGTATACCCTCATCTGCTCCTCAGACAGCCCTCCAGGAGGCGGTCGAATAGCCCCCCGGACGGTGTCGCGGACAGCCCTTCGGGAGGACCTTCGAAACTCGAACGGTCACTCGGACAGCCCTTCGGGAGGACCTTCGAAACTCGGATGGTCACACGGACAGCCCTTCGGGAGGCACTCATGAACTAAGACCGAAACTACGATCTCTCTACAGGGTTGAACACATACGGTGTCATCTATCCGGCAGGGCTTTGCCGTCCAGAACTAGTTCCTGCCGGAACCCAGACAGCCTTTCGGCTCTACGAAACTATTTCGCGGGGAGGGAGAGAGAAGCCAGATCATTGCATGGCACTTATATGTGAGAAGGGATGAGAGTGGAGGGCTGCCCCTCCACCTCTATTTATAGGAAATCCCAAGGGGTAGGGTGGTTTTACAAGAAAACCCAAAACCCACATGAAATGGAGTCCTTCCCAAGGACCTAAAGAGTGAAAACAAGGGACAAGTGGGGCCCCATGGATGAGCTGCACCCATGAACGTCCCACCCCTTGTGGGGCCCCCAAAAGGAGGTTCCCACCCTTCCATGTCATCCCTAGATCTTTTAGGCAAAGCCCCAAAAGGTGGCTTTCCATAAAATATCCCAAAAGGCACTTTCACTATTCACGACGACATTTTTCAGCGTCCGTTCGAACTAAAAATATTTATGTGGGCTTAGAACATTTCCAGTACCCACCATAATAATTTTCAATGCGTTCTGGAACAATTCTAGTTTAGTGATTTTCATCTGCGAAAAGCATCTGAACCGGTTCCTGCAGCTCCGGAACATTTCTGATTTTTATTTCTGAAAATTCCAAAAAGTTTCCAGAATGATTCTGGCACCCTCCAAGAATTATCAGGCATGTGCTGAAACCATTTTGACTTAATGGCATACCCCGAAACAACTCTTTTGGTTTCACCGAAACTCATCCGGTGACCTCTCTCTGCGGAACTTTTCCGCTGTCCGAAACTTTTCGGTGCCAAAACTTTTTCGATGATTTTCTCTCAGACTCCCTTTCTAGTATTCAGCAGATAGATGACCCTTAAGCGTGTGACCCTATAGGTTCGATGAAGTATAGACATGACCCGGAACCCCTTCCGATCAATGATCAACATCAGAGCCGTGGACACCCATAGTGACCCCTATACCCACACGAATAAATATTCGAGTGAACCTCTAGTTGCAGTGAGCTATTCCTGTTGCTTCGCGATATGTCACAAACACCAGAGGTGAGATTTGTTGCATCGCCATGGATGAACAATTTGTCCACCATGCAAGTTACCTCGTTACCGGTTTTGTTCTCTTTTCTCGTTTCCGTGTTCCGGCATCCAAGTGATCAAATCACACTGTGTCTGGCCAGATGATGACCCACAAGTATAGGGGATCTATCGTAGTCCTTTCGATAAGTAAGAGTGTCGAATCCAACGACGAGCATAAGGAAATGATAAGCGGTTTTCAGCAAGGTATTCTCTGCAAGCACTGAAATTATAGGTAACAGATAGTTTTGTGATAAGATAATTGGTAACGAGCAACAAGTAACAAAAGTAAATAAAGTGCAGCAAGGTGGCCCAATCCTTTTTTTAGCAAAGGACAAGCCTGGACAAACTCTTATATGATGTAAAGCGCTCCCGAGGACACATGGGAATATCGTCAAGCCAGTTTTCATCATGTTCATATGATTCGCGTTCGGTACTTTGATAATTTGGTATGTGGGTGGACCGGTGCTTGGGTGCTGTCCTTACTTGGACAAGCATCCCACTTATGATTAACCTCTATTTCAAGCATCCGCAACTACAACAAAAGTATTAAGGTAAACCTAACCATAGCATGAAACATATGGATCCAAATCAGCCCCTTACGAAGCAACGCATAAACTAGGGTTTAAGCTTCTGTCACTCTAGCAACCCATCATCTACTTATTACTTCCCAATGCCTTCCTCTAGGCCCAAATAATGGTGAAGTGTCATGTAGTCGACGTTCACATAACATCACTAGAGGAGAGACAACATACATCTCATCAAAATATCGAACGAATACCAAATTCACATGACTACTAATAGCAAGACTTCTCCCATGTCCTCAGGAACAAACGTAACTACTCGCAAAGCATATTCATGTTCATAATCAGAGGGGTATTAATATGCATATAGGATCCGAACATATGATCTTCCACCAAATAAACCAACTAGCATCAACTACAAGGAGTAATTAACACTACTAGCAACCCATAGGTACCAATCCCGGACTTGGAGACAAGAATTGGATACAAGAGATGAACTAGGGTTTTGAGAGGAGATGGTGCTGGTGAAGATGTTGATGGAGATTGCCCTCTCCCGATGAGAGGAGCATTGGTGATGACGATGGCGGTGATTTCCCCCTCCCGGAGGGAAGTTTCCCCGGCAGAACAGCTCCGCCAGAGCCCTAGATTGGTTCCGCCAAGGTTCCACCTCGTGGCGGCGGAGTCTCGTCCGGAAAGATGGCTTATGATTTTTTCCTCATCGAAAGACTCCATATAGCATAAGATGGCCATCGGAGGGCCACCAGGGGGCCCACAAGGTAGGGGACGCGCCCCCCACCCTCATGGACAGGGTGTGGCCCCCCTGGTGAACTTCTTGCGCTCAATATTTTTCATATATTCTAAAAACATCTTCCGTGAAGTTTCAGGACTTTTGGAGCTGTGCAGAATAGGTCTCTAATATTTGCTCCTTTTCCGGCCCAGAATCCCAGCTGCTGGCATTCTCCCTTTTATGTAAACCTTCTAAAATAAGAGAGAATAGGCATAAGTATTGTGACATAATGTGTAATAACAGCCCATAATGCAATAAATATCAATAGAAAAGCATGATGCAAAATGGACGTATCAACTCCCCCAAGCTTAGACCTCGCTTGTCATCAAGCGAAAGCCGAAATCAAAAAATATGTCCACATGTTTAGAGATAGAGGTGTCGATAAAAATAAAATACGGACATGAGGGCATCATGCTCATTCTTAGAACAACAACTTATATAATTCTTGTCATATGATCTCTTATGCTAGAGTAATAATTCAATCACAATTTCAAGTATGAATCATAAACGTCATTGAAAACTAACAAACTATAATCTCAGTCATTGAAGCAATTGCAATTTATCATAATATAGGAAAGAGTCAATATAAGAGCTTTTCAGCAAGTCCACATGCTCAACTATCATTTAGTCTTTCACAATTTCTAACACTCACGCAATACTTATGGGTATGGAGTTTTAATCGGACACAGAGAAAGATAGGGGCTTATAGTTTTGCCTCCCAACGTTTTACCTCAAGGGTAATGTCAACAATAATAGTTCATGAAAACTCACATCCAATTAGCCATATATACCAGGATCTTTCCAACATGTTGTGCTAGCCAAAAGATAAAATGTAAAAAGGAAGGGTGAAGATCACCATGACTCTTATGTAAGGCAGGAGATAAAGGTAAAAGATAGGCCCTTCGCAGAGGGAAGCAGAGGTTGTCATGCGCTTTTATGGTTGGATGCACAAAATCTTAATGCGAAAGAATGTCACTTTATATTTCCACTTGTGATATGGACCTTTATTATGCAGTCTATCGCTTTTATTTCTTCCATATCACACGATCGTATAAAGCTTATTTCCTCCACACCAATCAATCATACATATTTAGAGAGCAATTTTTATTGCTTGCACCGATGACAACTTACGTGAAGGATCTTACTCAATCCATAGGTAGATATGGTGGACTCTCATGGCAAAACTGGTTTAAGGGTGTTTGGAAGCACAAGTAGTATCTCTACTTGGTGCAAAGGATTTGGCTAGCATGAGGGGGAAAGGCAAGCTCAATCATGTTGGATGATCCAAGACAATATAATTTATTTCAGATGTAAGAAAACATAACCCATTACGTTGTCTTCCTTGTCCATCGTCAACTCTTTAGCATGTCATATTTTAATGAGTGCTCACAATCATAAAAGATGTCCAAGATAGTATATGTATATGTGAAGACCTCTCTTTCTTTATTACTTCCTATTAATTGCAACGATGACCAAAACTATGTTTGTCAACTCTCAACAACTTTTATTCATCATACTTTTTTCTATGTGAGCTCATTACTCTCCATAAGATCCATATGATCTTTTTGTTTCTTTTTATTTCTTTCTCTTTTCTTTTATTCACTTAGGATCATGGCAAAATAATCAAGCCCTTGACTCAACACTAATCTTTATTATATATAGCTCACGGACTCGATTACATAGAAGGATCATAAAGCAAAACTCACAACTAGATCATACTAAGAACTTTTATTCTACTAGATCGAAATATTATCAAAAGGATCGAACTAAGAAAAATGGTAAAGATAAAAGTGATGGTGATACGATACCGGGGCACTCCCCCAAGCTTGGCAGTTGCCAAGGGGAGTGCCCATACCCATGTGATTATGTTTCCTTTTTCGGGGATGGTGATGTGATATTCTTGGCGATGATGCCCCTCGGGATACGATTCTCCTCCTCGAGCTTATTGACTTGTTGCTTGAGGTCCATTATTTCCTTCTGAAGTTTTCCTGTAATAGCCAAAGATCCCTGCACCCAAGGGTGCTGCATAGCTGCGGGAGAACCAGTAACAATCTTTTTCATATTCTCATAAGAAAGAAATCTAACATTGGAAGGGATAACCGAGTTTGGAATAGCCAAGCTCTGCAGTTCCCCCATGGTGAATCCAGCTCGAAAGCGAGAAGTGACTTCTTGATCCTCCTCCATGGCATCTATTCTCTTCAAATCAGCCTCCATCTCTTCCTCCGTTGCTGGCCCAAAGTGGTCAACATTGTTGTTTGTCATTGATCTCGGTGCCGGATGAGACACCCGGCTCTCCCCGACTGACTCTTGCGAAGACATCTTGCTCTAATCTGCAGCAGCAACAGCTCGAAACACAAACAGAGGATAATTGCGTGATACGGGAGTCAAGACCTCCGGGAGATTATATAATGAATTTTTACCGACCAAAATATGTAACGTGTAAGAAAATGGAGTCCGGAGAGCACACAAGGTGCCCACGAGGTAGGGGGCACGCCCTCCACCCTCATGGAGCCCTTGTGTCCTTCCCGGACTGCTTCTTATTTTTCTATTTTTCTAAAGGGATATTTAAATTAGTGCCCCTGGTTCCTTAGTTGTGCTCACTTTTCCCCTCTTCCTTAGTTGAAACTCTCACAAATGCTCATAGCGGGCGTTTGCCGTCTTGACCATCCATTGACCGTTAATTGCTGACGGGTGGGGCCGAGTCTTCGTCTGACTGTTGCTTGCTGACGGGTGGGACCGCAAGGAGACACGTATTGGGCAGCTTGTCTGAATCTGAAACAGATCTAGACAGGACGCACTGCACAGCGCCGCCCCGCCCCCTCCGTCGGCGTCTTGCCGCGTCCACCGCAGTTGTTTCCTCCACCCTATGCCCTTGTCCGTTCGTCGGCGACGCCGCGTCTCCGCCAGATATAGCCCACCCCCCATCTGGGATTACATAGCGATGTTGAGTGAGGATGCCCGGAATGCAGTCGATCGTGGAGAGGATTGGGTCGAATCCGTAGGAGATAATTCATGGATTAAACCTGGGTAAGCATTTTTTTCCTCTCAAATTGACGTTCTAAGTCATATTGTAGGCCGTATTTGACTTCTGTTTGCTTGAATCGTTCGAATTTGTGCTCGATTTTACCTAGCTAACTGAAGCCTTTGTTTCCTTCCCCAACAAAATAGGATTGATCCCGCGCTGGCTTTCTGGCTGGCGATTAGAATGGAAACTAGTGTGCTGCGTGGTACTAAACCGCATTTGATTTCATCATTTTTCTATCCCAAAGTGGTAGAAACCAGCATGTCTTTCAAAGATTTGCGAGCTGAGCTCCGAAACACCTATCCCTGGAGTGATGCCGATGCTGTTGAACTGAATTACTTCAGCAGTTACAAGCAAAGATTTCTCCCACTAACTTGCGACGATCATATGCCGTTGCTTTTTGCTGGGATTGCTGGCTGCCGATTCGGTAAACTCCAAATCGATGTGCTTCAGCCACGCGCGGAACGGGCGAAGGGGAAGGGAGTTCAGACATCATCTGTATGTGCTAATAGCCAGCACCCCGACACTCCTTGTAGGTCGACACCAAGTAAAGCAAGTGGTTCATGGAGCCACAACATGCCTGCTGCCAATTCTGGTTCCGATTCAGCTGCTGCTTCTCGTATACCTTCTGCAGTTGGTGTAGAAGAAGATGCAGAACCTGACGAGGCAGTGCCTACAAATGATGATGAAGACGAGATGATGTTTCCTGAACTAGTCGATGTAGCCAATCAGCAAGCAGTGGATGACGAATATATGGAGGAGCCCATCAGCCAAGCTAGGTTTGATGACACTGACGATGAAGAGAAGGTGGAGAACATGGACAGCTTAATCGAGGATGAATACAATGGTGATGACATGCCAACAATTGAGTGGAACAAGGAAAAACCTGAGCTTAGTGTAGGTACCATTTTCCAATCAATGGTGGACTGTCAGAATGCAGTGACAACATGGTGCATTATATCTGAAAACACCTATAAGATTAAAAGGAGTGAGCCAGCAAGGTTCACAGTTTTTGTCCATATCCTAGGTGTAGGTGGAAGTTGCATGCATCTCGTATGAGAAAGAGCAAATATATTCAGGTAATCCAAGTTCAGTTAGTAATTTAGTTTCAAATCGTTGAGTAAGGTTTCTTAACTGTTCTTTACCCTTTTATTTTGTTTCAGATAAAGAAAAACCCACACAAGCACACCTGTCCACCTGGAGGGGGAGGGGGGAAGGCCAAAACCAAGCTAGCAAAAACTAGGTGGGTGGTAGATGCTATATTGGATTGGCTGAGAGAAGAACCTGGACTTGGTCCAACAGCACTCCATGGGAAGCTTTTTGAGAAGTATAAGATAGAAATTCCTTACATGAGAATTTTCAATGCTAGGGAAAAGGCTCTTGACAGAATTAATGGTCAATGGAATGACAGTTTTTAGCTGCTTTACACTTTCAAAGCTGAAGTGGAGATGGCAAGTCCAGGGAGTGTTGTAGAGATTGACAAGCATACAGTTCCATTCAAAATAAAAGGGAAGTCATTTCAGAAGGAGTGCTTCAGAAGGGCTTTTGTTTGTTTCAAGGCTTGCTGGCAGGGGTTTCTAGATGGTTGCAGGCCCTATTTGGCTGTAGATGCTACACATTTGACTGGAAGATGGAGAGGACAGCTAGTAGCAGCTTCTGCAGTTGATGGACACAACTGGCTATTCCCAGTTGCATTTGGTGTGGTGGAGGTAGAGTCTGAGGAAAGTTGGGTCTGGTTTCTGCAGCAGTTGCGCAGCATTATAGGCACACCCCCAGGTTTAGCTATACACATAGATGCTTGCAAGGGTTTAGAGAGTGCAGTGGAAGTTGTATTCCCTGGAGTGGAGCATAGGGAATGTATGCGACACCTAGCGCATAATTTCAAAAAGAAGTTCAAAGGTAAAGTTTATGATGAGAACTTATGGCCAGCATCATACACATGCAGCAAAAGGAAGCATGAACACCATTTGAGAGTGTTGTATGCTCAAAATCCTCTTGTGAAGGAGTACATGGATGCACATCATGGCAAGGTGTGGTCAAGAAGCAAATTCAACGAAATCTGCAAAGTAGATTATGTGATCAGTAACCTTGCAGAATGCTTCAATTCAAAGTTCAAGTCAGTGAAAGGGCTCTTGTTGTGGCAAGCATTTGACAAGATGAGGCAAATGATCATGATAAAGATGTCTCTTCGCAAAAGAATTGCAGAAACACAATATGTTGGTCATCAAATGCTCCCATCACTGATTAAGGCATTGCACTTGAAGGCAAGAGGACTGAAGATGAAATGTATTCGATATGGTACATATGAGGGAGAGGTTACCTATACTGACACTAAAAATAGGGTATGGAGGTATCCTGTGAACCTAAGTACTAGAGAATGTACTTGTAGGCAATGGAAGATCCGTGGGAAGCCATGCATACATGCCCTACATCTGATGACCGTTATCGGGGGTGCAGATGGTGAAGTTGATCAATATTGCTCTGAGTATTTCTCTATTGCCAAATTTATGGCTGCTTATGCTGACAATGTGCCTGCACTATTGGGGAAAGATCAATAGAACATAGTAGATCCAGGGTTCAAACACCACGCTCCTGTCATTACTAGACCACCAGGAAGACCAAGGAACCAGAGGATTAGAGCAGGTGAGGAGGGTCGTCTACCAAAGAAGCGTGCTTGCAAAAAATGTGGAGTTATGGGGCATATTGCTAGGCTTTGTACCAATGCAGTGGATGCATCATTTGGAGAGGAGGAAAGATGGACAGCAGCCAATGCTGAGGAGAATGCAGCAGTAATGGAGACTGAAGATGCAGTGGAGAATGCAGCAGCAAATGAAGCAATGGAGAATGCAGCAGCAAATGAAGCATCTTGGTATCTGTTTGCACCCTTTGTAGAATGCAGCTACCCTTTTGTTTGCATTTGTTCTCTTTTTTGCCTATGGCTTATAATTTTATTTACCAGCTCTAAGGAGAAAAGGCCAAGAGATGGAGAAGCAGAAGATTTTGAAACCATGGCCTTTGATGGTTTTGAATCTATAAGAGAGGAAGAGGAGGGCGTAATTTTTCCAATTGTGCCTTTAAAGATTACTGAACCCATAGATGACCGTCAAATGGTCGTCAAGTGCTCGGCGAGTGCAACTACTCCATCAGCACCTCCACGAGGAAAACCCCAAGTAAAGCCCAAGATTAAAAGGAACAAGAGTCTGAAAGAAAAGAGCATCTCAACTAGGGAAACCAGGAGCAAGACGGTGAAGCCAGCTGCAAACACAAGGAGCAAGTCGAAAATTTGAATTAAGTTGTTGGGAAATGTTTGTGTTGTCAATTTGAGGGCGAGTGGATTGCTTAAAACTTGGTAGATTTGTATTAAGATGTTGGCATCTTAAAACTTGGTAGATTTGAGCTACTGTGATAACTTATCAGTTGTAATAATGTTGCTTCTACTTTGGCTTCTTATTTGAGTCAGAATTCAAATTTCCATCAAAATTTGAATTTAAATCAATATTTGAATTTGGGCCAAAATTTGGATTCGAGTCAAAGTTGAAGTTGAACATTGGAGGTTCATTGCTCTGTGCGGTGTATTTGATCGAGCATTTGAAGTCCAATATTCATAGGTGAACAGTCCGAATGAGAAATGTGCTAGAAACGAGCTCGAAAACTAGGGTAAACAGCCCTATTTGAAATCAAGTTTTTTTTGACCTTGCCTAAATGAGGCATATATATTTTATTAACACTTGTTCCATATATATAGGGTAAAAACAAAGTCTCACTATTTATTGATTAATATTCATATTACTACATTTTTTTGAAAAAAATATGCTTTTAATTCAAAACCGTCAAATAACACGTTTTAGATATGAAAATGAAAAAGTAAGTTCAGATCCTTCTTACTCACTCCAAAATGAAGCTATGGAGATTTTTCTGATTTTTTTAATTATTTGATTTTTTTTCAAACCCTAAACCCTCTCTCCCTATTCTACGAACTCTGAAAATGTTCATAGGTGATAGCTCATTTGTGTGAAGACTTTTTTCATGAAAATGACCTACACCAAGTTTCTATTTTTTTCTCATAATCTTGTCACATATGACGGCTATGTGCGCAAGAATTACAACATTTTGATTTTTTTAATTTTTTAAAAACATTTGAACTTGATTTCGACATATCACTTCAAAAAATGATTTTTCAAAAAAACGCCCTTATACCGAGTTTATATTTTTTATGGTAACTAGGTCTCATAAACAGACGAACTACGTTTGTTTTATATTTTTGTGATTTTTTCTAATTTAGTTATGGCCATTTGAAATATGGTCAAACCCTAATAACCCCGTTGACTCGCTCATAACCCCGTAGAAATGCTCCAAACCCTAGCGTCGAACGTGCGCCGTCGGATCCTACCAAGCGCCAAACACCACCCGTCAAATGTGGGGCAGGCATGCGCGATCCGCGTGATGCATCCTGATTGGCTACTACACTGTCCTTCTCGGGGTTTTTACGATCTGCCCCACTTTACATATGAAATTGTATTTTTCGCACATGACCACCACATGTCAGTGTTAAGAGTTGGTTCAAAAATTGAAACTGCAAAATACAATGTGGCAAATCGTCAATATAGCTTCCCCTTCTCCTCTTCTCCATCTGACAGACAAAGGCATCAAGCAGATCGAGCAATTCCTCTGTTTCTTTCCACATCTTCTCGTTCTTCTTCCTCTCGAGCAATTCCTCTGTTTCTTCCTCTCGGGCGATATGTCGACCTCCTCGTCAGCTCCCCGTTCCACGTGGCCAGTGTATGGTCCAGTGCTGATGACTCGATGCCCTGGCTACCCACAGACTGCGCCACTGAAGCGGTTGACTTCGAAGGAGGAGAAGAATGGGAACTTTGGGCGCGAGTTCGTCAAACGCGAGAGCAAGCCAGAGGGGCAGGTTAGATCTAAGTTTTCCTCGCATCCTTTATCTCTAATTTCTCAAAAAATCTGTCAGATTTGGATTTAGGTTACATGATTTCATTTTCAGATCGTGAAGAAATGCCACCATTTCGAGTGGATGGATGATTACATCCAGAGGCTTCAAGGGTCGGGCTTGCTGGATTCGAGGGGGAATGCAATCCGCGAGTCCGATCTGCCCCATGACAGTGCTGCTCCGGCAGCAGCAGCGCGTCCGGAATACCCGACGGTGGTAGATGTCGAACTGAAGACGCAATTGAAGAAGATGAACAAGAACTTCAAGCAGCTAATTGAGTTGAAGAAGCAATCCAATCTGATAGCTTTAGGAATACTTGCTCTAGGAATTTTTTACTTGATGGCCATCTCTCATTAGAGATGTTTGTCTACTGTTGTTGCCACTGTTTAGGAATCCAAGTCTGTTTATCTCAAATGCAACTCTGTTTAGTGCAACTGTCGATCACTGAATGTATGCAGCTTACTGTTAAGTTTTGACACTTTCAGTTTCGGCAGAAAACAACTACCAGTTCAGTGATAGGATTATTTTGCTAGCTAATAACCTCGAGTATTGGATCATACCATAGCTCGTTAGATGACAGTAAGTAGTACTTGAGCAGCACAAGGAATATACATCAAGTTCATCTCTTCTCTCTCGCACTTGCCAAACCTTTGTCCTCGAGTTCGTCAGTTCTGCTAAAAAACCTAGTTCGCTGGCCCAAAAAGAAGCCCAGAAACAAGCGATGTTTCTTTTTTTGTTTAGGAAGGATTGCTTTGTTCTTTTTTGTTTCTGATTGCTTTTTTCATTAATTTGATTGCCCAATCTCCTCTATCTCATTGAGGAATTTTTTTGGCTTTCCTTTATGGGTCCCTTCATTTTTTAGAATCAAAGTATTTGCAAGCCGCAGTATTATTATGCCTAGCGAACCAATACTTCATGATTAGAAAAAGAGGTCTAACCCTCTTTTTTATATACTTCAAACATAGTGTAGTTAAAACTACACTTTTGACTAAAGACAAATATCTCAAAGTATTTGATACTTCAATATTTCTGAAAACCAAAGTATTCTTTGAATACCTAAAAAATACAGAGCTCTCAAACCAAAGCCGTGTACAAATGTACAATATGTTCTTATTTTTCGAAGGCATCTATAAACACATCATTTTTAGTTTGTTTGGTTAATTTTTCCCACGCCAATTAGCTGTGTCTAAACTTGGGACAAACAAAATACAAACGTAACAAAGCATTAATATAACACACATAACTTAACTTAGATAGGGTTGCTAGGGCAACATAAGTTCTTACATAGACACCGATAGATAATAGTTTAACCTTACATAGATAGCTCGGGCAACACACACACCAAACTCACACTACATAGTAGATAGATAGGGTAGCTAGGGCAACACCGTCTTCTTCGCCGCCGGCTTCAGTACTCCTCCTCCTCCTCAAGGCCGCTGTCGCCGAGGTAGTACGGGAGGTTGTGCATGTGGTTCCGAGCGGGGAAGACGCTCTCGAAGTCGGTGAAGATGTTATAGGTCGTGAATGCGATGAACTCGCACCCACACCAATACACCTTGCCGAGCAGGTAGTAGGCATCGAACCTATTGGTGAAGTGGACGACGAGCCCTACCACTGGAGCATTGGCGTGGGGACGCTGCTCCACGAGGTTGAACATGGGCGGCGAGCCCGCCGGGAGGTGGTGGAAGCCCGCACGGAGGAACCCCCGTGCAAGCTTAGTGCTTCCCCTCCAGTGGGAGAACACCCACACGCGGAGGGATTCCTTGACGACGACGTTGGCGGGGTACCGCCGTTCCAGCACGGTGGGCGGAACTTGGAACGTCGGCCCATTGTACTGCATCTTGCTCGCTTCGCTGAGTGGAACGGCTTTGGCTTTTGGGGTAAAAAGAGAAGAAGTTGGAGGCGCAAATGGATCTGTAGAAGAAGAGGCAATGGAGGGCAGTTTAAATAGCCGGGGGAGACGAAGTGGGTACACGCGCAAACGACCGGCGTAGATCATAACTCAGTGCATGCGTGAACCAATGCGATCATCAATGTGTGAACGTGAATCGATGCGAGTGTGCTTTGCGTGCTCTGCGTTGGCGACTGCCTGCCTCCCCTTCTGCGTGCTCTGCGTTGGCGGCTGCCTGCCTCCCATTCACGAGCATGCGTGCAGCCTGCGGCGTGAACCAATGCCTCGACATATGGACGCGACCGTGCGTGCAACCTGCCCCTTCTGCCACCGGCACGTATGCCTGTGACGTGTGAAACGACGCTGCAGAGCGACTGAATCCACCGGCAACCATGCGGCATGGATCGATGCGTGTGTGTCGGTGTGCATGCATGCGATTAGGTCTAGGTCACTAGATGCGTGCGTGGCGGTGTTCGCATGCATAGCAGGCTACATCGATGCCAAAGCCGGGCATGCATAGCAGGCTGCGTCCATCGATAGCAGGCTTTTTTAATTTATTACCAACAAACTAACGGGCCCGTCCTATGAGCACAAACATGGCCCAACCAGTGAAGCCACAGCCACAGTCAACAGAGTCCAACATGGCCCCACAAGTCAGTTAACGGCCAAGACGGCAAACGTCTGTTATGAACATTTGTGAGAGTTTCAGCTGAGGAATGGGGAAAAGTGAGCAAAAGTTTGAAGCGTGGGGAAAACTAAGCACAACTAAGGAATTGGGGGCACAGATGGAATAAGCCCTTTTCTAAATATTCCAAAACAGAGAAATATTGCCATTAGAATTGTTTTGGAGTCGATTTACTTACCGTACCACATACCTATTCCTTTTCGGAGTCTGTGACGTTCCGAAAAGTGTCCCTTATGTATTACTCTGGGGTTACGGTTTCAATAACATTGGTTTCAACATTTATAGGATTACCTAAGATATAATGTTTAATTCTTTGACCGTTCACCACCTTTGGATTTGTGCCTTCGAAGTTGTTGATTCTTATAGCACCGGAATGGTAGACCTCCTCGATAAAGTAAGGACCTTCCCATTTAGAGAGAAGTTTTCCTGCAAAAAATCTTAAACGAGAGTTGCATAATAATACATAATCACCTACATTAAACTCACGCTTTTGTATTCTTTTGTCATGCCATCTTTTAACTTTTTCTTTAAATAATTTGGCATTTTCATAGGCTTGGGTTCTACATTCATCAAGTGAGCTAATGTCAAATAACCTCTTCTCACCGGCAAGTTTGAAATCATAATTGAGCTCTTTAATGGCCCAATATGCCTTATGTTCTAGTTCGAGAGGTAAGTGACATGCTTTTCCATAAACCATTTTATATGGAGACATACCCATAGGATTTTTATATGCAGTTCTATAGGCCCATAATGCATCATCAAGTTTCTTGGACCAATTCTTTCTACATCTATTAACAGTCTTTTGCAAAATTAATTTGAGCTCTCTATTAGTCAATTCTACTTGACCACTAGACTGTGGGTGATAAGGAGATGCAATTCTATGATTAACATCATATTTAGCAAGCATTTTACGGAAAGCACCATGAATAAAATGTGAACCACCATCAGTCATTAAATATCTAGGGACTCCAAACCTTGGAAAACTAACTTCTTTAAGCATCTTAATAGAGGTGTTATGATCAGCACTACTAGTTGGAATAGCTTCTACCCACTTAGTAACGTAATCAACAGCAACTAAAATATGTGTATATCCATTAGAGGCAGGAAAAGGTCCCATATAATCAAAGCCCCAAACATCAAATGGTTCAATAACAAGTGAATAATTCATAGGCATTTCTTGACGTCTACTAATATTACCAATTCTTTGACATTCATCACAAGATAAGACAAACTTACGGGCATCCTTGAAGAGAGTAGGCCAATAAAAACCGGATTGTAATACCTTATGTGCAGTTCTATCTCCAGCGTGGTGTCCTCCATAAGCCTCGGAGTGACACTTGTGTAGGATCTATTCCTGTTCATGCTCAAGTACACAACGTCTAATAACACCATCTACTCCTTCTTTATAAAGGTGTGGGTCATCCCAAAAGTAATGTCTCAAATCATAAAAGAACTTTTTCTTTTGCTGGTATGTGAAACTAGGTGGTATAAATTTAGCAACAATGTAATTAGCATAATCAGCATACCATGGAGCAATATGAGAAGCATTTATGACATTTAATTGTTCATCAGGAAAGCTATCATCAATAGGTAGTGGGTCATCAAGAACATTTTCTAACCTAGACAAGTTGTCTGCAACGGGGTTCTCGGCTCCCTTTCTATCAATAATATGCAAATCAAATTCTTGTAGCAGGAGAACCAATCTAATAAGTCTAGGTTTAGCATCTTTCTTTTCCATAAGATATTTAATAGCAGCATGATCAGTGTGAATAGTTACTTTAGAATCAACAATATAAGGTCTGAACTTATCACAAGCAAATACAACTGCTAAGAATTCTTTTTCAGTAGTAGCATAATTTCTCTAAGCATTGTCTAGAGTTTTACTAGCATATTGAATAACATTAAGTTTCTTATCAACTCTTTGCCCTAGAACTGCACCTACAACATAATCACTAGCATCACACACAATTTCAAAGGGTAAATTCCAATCAGGTGGCTGAACAATAGGTGCAGATATTAATGCTTTCTTAAGTATTTCAAATGCTTCTACGCAATCATCATCAAAAACAAATGGTATATCTTTTTGTAATAAATTAGTCAGGGGCCGAGAAATTTTTGAGATGTCCTTAATGAACCTCTTATAAAAACCGGCATGACCAAGGAAACTTCGTATACCTTTGATGTCCTTGGGACATGGCATCTTTTCAATAGCATCAACCTTGGCTTTATCAACCTCAATACCTCTTTCAGAAACTTTATGCCCCAAGACAACACCTTCATTAACCATAAAGTGGCACTTTTCCCAATTCAAGACACGATTAGTTTCTTCACATCTCTGCAAAACTCGATCAAGGTTGCTTAAGCAATCATCAAAATAGGATCCATAGACGGAGAAATCGTCCATGAAAACCTCACAACTCTTTTCACAAAAGTCAGAGAATATAGCCATCATGCATCTTTGAAAGGTAGCAGGTGCATTGCATAAACCAAAAGGCATACGTCTATAAGCAAAAGTACCAAAAGGGCAAGTAAAAGTAGTCTTTGATTGATCATTGGCTGACACAGGTATTTGAGAGAAACCAGAATAACCATCTAGAAAGCAAAAATGTGTATCTTTGGGTAATCTTTCTAGCATTTCATCGATAAAAGGTAAGGGGTAATGATCTTTTTAGTAGCTTTATTTAATTTCCGGAAATCAATTACCA
The DNA here is from genome assembly GCF_003073215.2 of Triticum urartu. Classification (NCBI taxonomy): domain Eukaryota; kingdom Viridiplantae; phylum Streptophyta; class Magnoliopsida; order Poales; family Poaceae; genus Triticum; species Triticum urartu. Next base: position 83,143,866 of record NC_053023.1, read on the forward strand.
TCCTATAACCTGTAATAATTCTTTGCAGAATCAACTCATCTTTATCATTAGGAACGATGGTAATACCTCCCTTCTTAGGGACACAGTGGACAGGACTTACCCACTGACTATAAGCAACGGGATAAATTATACCTGCCTCAAGAAGCTTTAGTATTTCCTTTCTTACCACTTTCTTCATCTTAGGATTCAACCGTCGTTGATGATCACGAACCGGTTTGGCATCTTCCTCCAAATTTATTTTGTGTTGAAATAGAGTGGGACTAATGCCCTTAAGATCATCAAGAGTATATCCAATAGCAGCATGGTGCTTCTTCAGAGTTTTCAGTAATCTCTCTTCTTCATGCTCTGAAAGGTTAGCACTAATAATAACAGGATATATCTTTTTCTCATCAAGATAAGCATATTTAAGAGTATCAGGTAACGGTTTAAGCTCAAACACGGGATCACCCTTGGGTGGAGGAGGATCCCCTAGGATTTCAACAGGCAAATTGTGTTTCAGGATGGGTTCCTATTTAAAGAATACTTCATCTATTTCCCTTCTTTCATTCATAAACATATCATTTTCATGGTCTAGCAAATATTGTTCTGAAGGATCACTAGGAGGTACGGCAATAGAAGCAAGACCAATAATTTCATCTTTACTAGGCAATTCCTCTTCATGGTGTTGTCTACGAAATTTAGAGAAATTAAATTCATGAGACATATCACCTAAACCAATAGTAACAACATCCTTTTTGCAATCTATCTTAGCATTAATAGTGTTCAAGAAGGGTCTACCAAATATAATGGGACAAAAGCTATCTTGTGGGGAACCAAGAACAAGAAAATCAGCAGGATATTTAGTTTTCCCACACAAGACTTCAACATCTCTAACAATTCCAATTGGTGAAATAGTATCTCTATTGGGAAGTTTAATTGTGACACCAATATCTTCTATCTCAACAGATGCAATATCATGCATAATTTCTTTGTATAAGTCATGAGTTATAGCACTAGCACTGGCACCCATATCACATAAGCCATGATAACAATGATCTCCTATTTTAACAGAAATAACAGGCATGCCTACCAAAGATCTAGGTTTATCTTTAGCACAAGGTTTGGCAATTCTAGCAGTCTCATCATGGAAATCAATAACATGCCCATCAATATTATCAGACAAGAGATCTTTAACAATAGCAATATTAGGTTCAACTTTAATTTGTTCAGGAGGTGTATAAGTTCTAATTTACTTTTACGAACCACAGTTGAAGCTTTAGCATGATCCTTTATCCTAAAAGGAAAAGGTGGTTTCTCAACATAAGAAGTAGGAACAATTGGATCATTATAAGTGATAGTACTTTCTTCAACTTTAATAGGTGCAGCTACTTTTACTTCTATGGGAGGATGATATTTAAACCACTTCTCCCTAGGTGCAGCAAAAGATTCACATAAATAAGCTACTATCTCAGAGTCAAGTCCATATTTAGTGCTAAATTTACGGAAAACATCGGTATCCATAAAAGATTTAACACAATCAAACTTAGGTGTCATACCTGACTCCTTACCTTCGTCGAGGTCCCAATCTTCAGAGTTGTGTAAAATTCTTTCCAATAAATCCCATTTGAATTCAACAGTCTTCGTCATAAAAGAGCCAACACAAGAAGTATCGAGCATGGTGCAATTGTTATCAGAAAGCCGAGCATATAAATTTTGAATAATCATTTCTCTTGAGCGCTCATGATTGGGGCATGAATATAACATTGATTTAAGCCTCCCCCAAGCTTGAGCGATGCTTTCTCCTTCGCGAGGCCAAAAATTATATATATATAATTGCGATCATGATGAACAAGATGCATAGGATAAAACTTCTGATGAAATTCCAATTTCAATCGTTTGTAGTTCCATGACCCCGTATCATCACATAGCCTATACCATGTCAATGCATCTTCCTTCAAAGATAAAGGAAAGACCTTTGTCGGTGTCAAAACCGGCGGATCTCGGGTAAGGGGTCCCGAACTGTGCGTCTAGGCCGGATGGTAATAGGAGGCAAGGGACACGAAGTTTTACCCAGGTTCGGGCCCTCTCGATGGAGGTAAAACCCTATGTCCTGCTTGATTAATATTGATGATATGGGTAGTACAAGAGTAGATCTACCACGAGATCGAAGAGGCTAAACCCTAGAAGCTAGCCTATGGTATGATTGTTGATGTGTATGTTGTCCTACGGACTAAATCCCTCCGGTTTATATAGACACCGGATAGGGTTAGGGTTACATAGAGTCGGTTACAATGGTAGGAGATCTACATATCCGTATCGCCAAGCTTGCATTCCACGCCAAGGAAAGTCCCTCCCGGACATGGGACGAAGTCTTCAATCTTGTATCTTCATAATCCAGGAGTCCGGCTGAAGGTATAGTCCGGCTATCCGAACACCCCCTAATCCAGGACTCCCTCAACCTTCTTCTTAATAACATCTCCGGGTACACCTGCAAGCTTAAATAATCCACAAACTTCATCCACATATATTAGATGCTCATCAGGATGAATTGTTCCGTCTCCTGCAAAAGGATTAGCTAGCAGTTTTTCTATCATGCTCGAAGGAATTTCAAAGCAGAAATTTTCATTTTCAATAGGTTCAGTAGGTTGAGAAGCAACTCTTTGCTCTACTAGTCGGGGTGAAGATACCCCGAACAAGCCCCTCAGAGGATTACTTTCCATAGTAACAAGTGACAGTAAATTTCAGCACACTATATAAATTTTTCCTTACCAAATTCCACCTACCAAAGGCGCTTCACTCCCTGGCAACGGCGCCAGAAAAGAGTCTTGATGACTCACAACTATAGGGGATCTATCGTAGTCCTTTTGATAAGTAAGAGTGTCGAACCCAACGAGGATCAGAAGGAAATGATAAGCGGTTTTCAGCAAGGTATTCTCTGCAAGCACTGAAATTATATGTTGGAAATATGCCCTAGAGGCAATAATAAATTGATTATTATTATATTTCCTTGTTTATGATAATCGTTTATTATCCATGCTATAATTGTATTGATAGGAAACTCAGATACATGTGTGGATACATAGACAACACCATGTCCCTAGTAAGCCTCTAGTTGACTAGCTCGTTGATCAATAGATGGTTACGGTTTCCTGACCATGGACATTGGATGTCATTGATAACGGGATCACATCATTAGGAGAATGATGTGATGGACAAGACCCAATCCTAAGCCTAGCACAAGATCATGTAGTTCGTATGCTAAAGCTTTTCTAATGTCAAGTATCATTTCCTTAGACCATGAGATTGTGCAACTCCCGGATACCGTAGGAGTGCTTTGGGTATGCCAAATGTCACAACGTAACTGGGTGGCTATAAAGGTACACTACAGGTATCTCCGAAAGTGTCTGTTGGGTTGGCACGAATCGAGACTGGGATTTGTCACTCCGTGTAAACGGAGAGGTATCTCTGGGCCCACTCGGTAGGACATCATCATAATGTGCACAATGTGATCAAGGAGTTGATCACGGGATGATGTGTTACGAAACGAGTAAAGAGACTTGCCGGTAACGAGATTGAACAAGGTATCGGGATACCGACGATCGAATCTCGGGCAAGTATCGTACCGCTAGACAAAGGGAATTGTATACGGGATTGATTAAGTCCTTGACATCGTGGTTCATCCGATGAGATCATCGTGAAACATGTGGGAGCCAACATGGGTATCCAGATCCCGCTGTTGGTTATTGACCGGAGAGTCATCTCGGTCATGTCTGCATGTCTCCCGAACCCGTAGGGTCTACACACTTAAGGTTCGATGACGCTATGGTTATAGAGATATTAGTATGCGGTAACCCGAAAGTTGTTCGGAGTCCCGGATGAGATCCCGGACGTCACGAGGAGTTCCGGAATGGTCCGGAGGTAAAGAATTATATATAGGAAGTGCTATTTCGGGCATCGGGACAAGTTTCGGGGTCACCGGTATTGTACCGGGACCACCGGAAGGGTCCCGGGGGTCCACCGGGTGGGGCCACCTGCCCCGGGGGGCCACATGGGCTGTAGGGGATGCGCCTTGGCCTGTATGGGCCAAGGGCACCAGCCCCAAGAGGCCCATGCGCCAAGAGATAAGAAGAAGGAAGAGTCCTAAAGGGGGAAGGCACCTCCGAGGTGCCTTGGGGAGGAGGGACTCCTCCCTGGCCGCACCCTTCCTTGGAGGAAGGGCCAAGGCTGCGCCCCCCCCCCTCCCTTGGCCCTATATATAGTGGGGGGAAGGGAGGGCAGCACCACCCCAAGCCCTGGCGCCTCCCTCTCCCTCCCATGACACATCTCCCTCCTCCCGCAGCGCTTGGCGAAGCCCTGTTGGAATCCCGCTACTTCCACCACCACGCCGTCGTGCTACTGGATCTCCATCAACCTCTCCTTCCCCCTTGCTGGATCAAGAAGGAGGATACGTCGCTGCTCCGTACGTGTGTTGAACGTGGAGGTGCCGTCCGTTCGGCGCTAGGATCATCGGTGATTTGGATCACGACGAGTACGACTCCATCAACCCCGTTCTCTTGAACGCTTCCGCGCACGATCTACAAGGGTATGTAGATCCACTCCTCCCTCGTTGCTAGATGACTCCATAGATTGATCTTGGTGATGCATAGAAAATTTTGAATTTCTGCTACGTTCCCCAACAGTGGCATCATGAGCTAGGTCTATGTGTAGTTTCTATGCACGAGTAGAACACAAAGTAATTGTGGGTGTTGATTTTGTTCAATATGCTTGCCGTTACTAGTCTTATCTTGATTCGGCGGCATCGTGGGATGAAGCGGCCCGGACCAACCTTACACGTACGCTTACGTGAGACCGGTTCCACTGACTGACATGCACTAGTTGCATTAGGTGGCTGGCGGGTGTCTGTCTCTCCCACTTTAGTCGGATCGGATTCGATGAAAAGGGTCCTTATGAAGGGTAAATAGCAATTGGCATATCACGTTGTGGTTTTTGCGTAGGTAAGAAACGTTCTGGCTAGAAACCCATAGCAGCCACGTAAAACATGCAAACAACAATTAGAGGACGTCTAACTTGTTTTTGCAGGGTATGCTATGTGATGTGATATGGCCAAAGGATGTGATGAATGATATATGTGATGTATGAGATTGATCATGTTCTTTTAATAGGAATCACGACTTGCATGTCGATGAGTATGACAACCGGCAGGAGCCATAGGAGTTGTCTTTATTTATTTATGACCTGCGTGTCAACTTAAACGTCATGTAATTACTTTACTTTATTGCTAAAGCGTTAGCCATAGTAGTAGAAGTAATAGATGACGAGACAACTTCAAGAAGACACGATGATGGAGATCATGATGATGGAGATCATGGTGTCATGCCGGTGACAAGATGATCATGGAGCCCCAAGATGGAGATCAAAGGAGCTATATGATATTGGCCATATCATGTCACTATTATTTGATTGCATGTGATGTTTATCATGTTTTTGCATCTTGTTTACTTAGAACGACGGTAGTAAATTAGATGATCCCTCATAATAATTTCAAGAAGGTGTTCCCCCTAGCTGTGCACCGTTGCAAAAGTTCGTCGTTTCGAAGCACCACGTGATGATCGGGTGTGATAGATTCTTACGTTCACATACAACGGGTGTAAGCCAGATTTACACACGCGAAACACTTAGGTTGACTTGACGAGCCTAGCATGTACAGACATGGCCTCGGAACACAAGAGACCGAAAGGTCGAGCATGAGTCGTATGGTAGATACGATCAACATGAAGATGTTCACCGATGATGACTAGTCCGTCTCACGTGATGATCGGACACGGCCTAGTTGACTTGGATCATGTAATCACTTAGATGACTAGAGGGATGTCTATCTGAGTGGGAGTTCATAAGATGAACTTAATTATCCTAAACATAGTCAAAAGGTCTTCACAAATTATGTCATAGCTCGCGCTTCAGTTCTACTGTTTAGATATGTTCCTAGAGAAATTTTGTTGAAAGTTGATAGTAGCAATTATGCGGACTAGGTCCGCAAACTGAGGATTGTCCTCATTGCTTCATAGAAGGCTTATGTCCTTAATGCACCGCTCAGTGTGCTGAACCTCGAACGTCGTCTGTGGATGTTGCGAACATCTGACATACACATTTTGATAACTACGTGATAGTATAGTTAAACGGTTTAGAATTGAGGCACCAAAGACGGTTTTGAAACGTCGCAAAACATATGAGATGTTTTGAGGGCTGAAATTGGGATTTCAGGCTCGTGCCCACGTCAAGAGGTATAAGACCTCCGACGATTTTCTTAGCCTGCAAACTAAGGAGAAAAGCTCAATTGTTGAGCTTGTGCTCAGATTGTCTGAGTACAACAATCATTTGAATCGAGTGGGAGTTGATCTTCCAGATGAGATAGTGATGTTTCTCCGAAGTCATTACCACCAAGCTGCTAGAGCTTCGTGATGAACTATAATATATCAGGGACATATATGATGATCCTTGAGATATTCGCGATGTTTGACACCACAAAAGTAGAAATCAAGAAGGAGCATCAATTGTTGATGGTTGGTGAAACCACTAGTTTCAAGAAGGGCAAGGGCAAGAAAGGGATACTTCATGAAACGACAAGTCAGTTGCTGCTCAAGTGAAGAAACCCAAAGTTGAACCCAAGCCCGAGACTAAGTGCTTCTGTAATAAAGGGGAACAGCCACTGGAGCAGAATTACCCTAGATACTTGGTAGATGAGAAGATTGTCGATAGAAGTATATTGGATATACATTATGTTGATGTGTACTTTACTAGTACTCCTAGTAGCACCAGGGTATTAGATACCGGTTCGGTTGCTAAGTGTTAGTAACTCGAAATAAAAGCTACGGAATAAACGGAGACTAGCTAAAGGTGAGCTGACGATATGTGTTGGAAGTGTTTCCAATGTTGATATGATCAAGCATCGCACGCTCCCTCTACCATCGAGATTGGTGTTTGCGTTGAGCATAGACATGATTGGATTATGTCTATCGCAATACGGTTATTCATTTAAGGAGAATAACGGTTACTCTGTTTATTCGAATAATACCTTCAATGGTCTTGCACCTAAAATGAATGGTTCATTGAATCTCGATCATAGTGATACACATGTTCATGCCAAAAGATATAAGATAGTAATGATAGTACCACCTACTTGTGGCACTGCCACTTAAGTCATATCGGTATAAAACGCATGAAGAAGCTCCATATTGATGGATCTTTGGACTCACTCATTTTTGAAAGGATTGAGACATGCGAACCATGTTTGTTGGTAGATATGCATGAAGAAACTCTATACAGATGGATCGTTTGGACTCACTTGATTTTGAATCACTTGAGACATGCAAATCATACCACATGGGCAAGATGACTGAAAGCCTCGTTTTCAGTAAAATGGAACTAGAAAGCAACTTGTTGGAAGTAATACATTTTGATGTGTGCAATCCAATGAGTGCTGAGGCATGTAGTGGATATCGTTATGTTCTTACTTCACAGATGATTTGAGTAGATGTTGAGTATATTTACTTGATGAATCACGAGTCTGAATTACTGAAAGGTTCAAGTAATTTCAGGGTGAAGTTGAAAGATCGTCGTGACAAGAGGATAAAATATCTATGATATGATCATAGAGATGAATATCTGAATTACGAGTTTGGCATAGAATTAAGACATTGTGGAAATTGTTTCGCAACTAATACAGCCTGGAACTATATAGTGTGATGGTGTGTCCGAACATCATAACTGCACCCTATTGGATATGATGCATACCATGATGTCTCTTATCGAATTACCACAATAGTTTATGGGTTAGGCATTAGAGACAACCACATTCACTTTAAAAGGGGCACCACGTAATTCCGATGAGATGACACCGTATGAACTATGGTTTAGGGAAACCTAAGCTGTCATTTCTTAAAAGTTTGGGGCTGCGACGCTTATGTGAAAAAGTTTCAGGCTGATAAGCTCGAACCCAAAGCAGATAAATGCATCTTCATAGGACACCCAAAACAGTTGGGTATACCTCCTGTCTCAGATTCAAAAGCAATAAGGGATTGTTTCTAGAATTGGGTCCTTTCTCGAGGAAAAATTTCTCTCGAAAGAATCGAGTGGGAGGATGGTGGAGACTTGATGAGGTTATTGAACCGTCTCTTCAACTAGTGTGTGGCAGGGCACAGGAAGTTGTTCCTGTGGCACCTACACCAATTGAAGTGGAAGCTTATGATAGTGATCATGAAACTTCAGATCAAGTCACTACCAAACCTCGTGGGATGACAAGGATGCGTACTACTTCAGAGTGGTACGTAATCCTGTCTCGGAAGTCATGTTGCTAGACAACAATGAACCTACGAGCTATGGAGAAGCGATGGTGGGCCCGGATTCCGATAAATGGCTCGAGGCCATAAAATCCGAGAAAGGGTCCATGTATGAAAACAAAGTGTAGACTTTGGCAGAACAACTCGATAGTCGTAAGGCTGTTGAGTGCAGATGGATTTTAAAAGGAAGACGGACAATGATGGTAAATGTCACCATTAAGAAAGCTCCACTTGTCGTTAAGATGTTTTCCGACAAGTTCAAGGAGTTGACTACGATGAGACTTTCTCACTCGTAGCGATGCTAAGAGTCTGTTGGAATTATATTAGCGATTACTGCATTATTTATGAAATCTTGCAGATAGGATGTCAAAACATTGTTTCCTCGACGTTTTTTGAGGAAAGGTTGTATGTGATACAAACCGGAAGGTTTTGTCAATCCTGAAAGATGCTAATAAGTATGCAAAGCTCCAGCAATCCTTCTAGGGACTGGAGTAAGCATCTCGGAGTTGGAATGTATGCTTTGATGAGATGATCAAAGATTTTGGGTGTATACAAAGTTTATGAGAAACTTGTATTTCCAAAGAAGTGAGTGGGAGCACTATAGAATTTCTGATAAATATATGTTGTTGACATATTGTTGATCAGAAATGACGTAGAATTTCTGGAAAGCATATAGGGTTATTTGGAAAGTGTTTTTCAATGGAAAGCCTGGATTAAGCTACTTGAACATTGAGCATCAAGATCTATAAGGATAGATCAAAACGCTTAATGGTACTTTCAAATGAGCACATACCTTGACATGATCTTGAAGGTGTTCAAGATGGACCAGTCAAAGAAGGAGTTCTTGCCTGAGTTGTAAGGTATGAAGTTAAGACTTAAAGCTCGACCATGGCAGAAGAATGAGCAAGGACGAAGGTCGTCCCCTATGCTTTTATCATAGGCTCTCTACAGTATGCTATGCTGTGTACCGCACCTGAAGTGTGCCTTGCCATGAGTCAGTCAAGGGGTACAAGAGTGATCCAAGAATGGATCACAAGACAGCGGTCAAAGTTATCCTTAGTAACTAGTGGACTAAGGAATTTTCTCGATTATGGAGGTGGTAAAAGAGTTCGTCGTAAAGGGTTACGCCGATGCAAACTTTGACACTAATCCAGATTATTCTGAGTAGTAAACTGGATTCGTATAGTAGAACAGTTGTTTGGAATAGCTCCAAATGTAGCGTAGTAGTTGCATCTACAAGATGACATAGAAATTTGCGAAGTACATACGGATCTGAATGTTGCAGACCCGTTGACTAAAACCTCTCTCACAAGCAAAACATGATCAAACCCAGAACTCATTGAGTCTTAATCACATGATGATGTGAACTAGTTTACTGACACTAGTAAACTCTTTGGATGTTGGTCACATGGCGATGTGACCTGTGAGTGTTAATCACATGATGATGTGAACTAGATTATTGACTCTAGTGCAAGTGGGAGACTGTTGGAAATATGCCCTAGGGGCAATAATAAATTGATTATTATTATATTTCCTTGTTTATGATAATCGTTTATTATCCATGCTATAATTGTATTGATAGGAAACTCAGATACATGTGTGGATACATAGACAACACCATGTCCCTAGTAAGCCTCTAGTTGACTAGCTCGTTGATCAATAGATGGTTACGGTTTCCTGACCATGGACATTGGATGTCATTGATAACGGGATCACATCATTAGGAGAATGATGTGATGGACAAGACCCAATCCTAAACATAGCACAAGATCATGTAGTTCGTATGCTAAAGCTTTTCTAATGTCAAGTATCATTTCCTTAGACCATGAGATTGTGCAACTCCCGGATACCGTAGGAGTGCTTTGGGTATGCCAAACTTCACAACGTAACTGGGTGGCTATAAAGGTACACTACAGGTATCTCCGAAAGTGTCTGTTGGGTTGGCACGAATCGAGACTGGGATTTGTCACTCCGTGTAAACGGAGAGGTATCTCTGGGCCCACTCGGTAGGACATCATCATAATGTGCACAATGTGATCAGGAGTTGATCACGGGATGATGTGTTACGGAACGAGTAAAGAGACTTGCCGGTAACGAGATTGAACAAGGTATCGGGATACCGACGATCGAATCTCGGGCAAGTATAGTACCGCTAGACAAAGGGAATTGTATACGGGATTGATTAAGTCCTTGACATCGTGGTTCATCCGATGAGATCATCGTGGAACATGTGGGAGCCAACATGGGTATCCAGATCCCGCTGTTGGTTATTGACCGGAGAGTATCTCGGTCATGTCTGCATGTCTCCCGAACCCGTAGGGTCTACACACTTAAGGTTCGGTGACGCTAGGGTTATAGAGATATTAGTATGCGGTAACCCGAAAGTTGTTCGGAGTCCCGGATGAGATCCCGGACGTCACGAGGAGTTCCGGAATGGTCCGGAGGTAAAGAATTATATATAAGGAAGTGCTATTTCGGCCATCGGGACAAGTTTCGGGGTCACCGGTATTGTACCGGGACCACCGGAAGGGTCCCGGGGGTCCACCGGGTGGGGCCACCTGCCCCGGGGGGCCACATGGGCTGTAGGGGGTGCGCCTTGGCCTATATGGGCCAAGGGAACCAGCCCCAAGAGGCCCATGCGCCAAGAGATAAGAAGAAGGAAGAGTCCTAAAGGGGGAAGGCACCTCCGAGGTGCCTTGGGGAGGAGGGACTCCTCCCTGGCCGCACCCTTCCTTGGAGGAAGGGCCAAGGCTGCGCCCCCCCCCCTCTCCCTTGGCCCTATATATAGTGGGGGGAAGGGAGGGCAGCACCACCCCAAGCCCTGGCGCCTCCCTCTCCCTCCCATGACACATCTCCCCTCCTCCCGCAGCGCTTGGCGAAGCCCTGTTGGAATCCCGCTACTTCCACCACCACGCCGTCGTGCTGCTGGATCTCCATCAACCTCTCCTTCCCCCTTGCTGGATCAAGAAGGAGGAGACGTCGCTGCTCCGTATGTGTGTTGAACGCGGAGGTGCCGTCCGTTCGGCGCTAGGATCATCGGTGATTTGGATCACGACGAGTACGACTCCATCAACCCCGTTCTCTTGAACGCTTCCGCGCGCGATCTACAAGGGTATGTAGATCCACTCCTCCCTCGTTGCTAGATGACTCCATAGATTGATCTTGGTGATGCGTAGAAAATTTTGAATTTCTGCTACGTTCCCCAACATTATAGGTAACAGATAGTTTTGTGATAAGATAATTGGTAACGAGCAACAAGTAACAAAAGTAAATCAAGTGCAGAAAGGTGGCCCAATCCTTTTTGTAGAAAAGAACAAGACTGGACAAACTCTTATATGATGTAAAGCGCTCCCGAGGACACATGGGAATATTGTCAAGCCAGTTTTCATCACGTTCATATGATTCGCGTTCGGTACTTTGATAATTTGGTATGTGGCTGGACTGGTGCTTGGGTGCGGTCCTTACTTGGACAAGCATCCCACTTATGATTAACTGCTATTGTAAGCATTCGCAACTACAACAAAGTATTAAGGTAAACCTAACCATAGCATGAAACATATGGATCCAAATCAGCCCCTTACGAAGCAACGCATAAACTAGGGTTTAAGCTTCTGTCACTCTAGCAACCCATCATCTACTTATTACCTCCCAATGCCTTCCTATAGGCCCAAATAATGGTGAAGTGTCATGTAGTCAACGTTCACATAACACCACTAGAGGAGAGACAACATACATCTCATCAAAATATCAAACGAATACCAAATTCACATGACTACTAATAGCAAGACTTCTCCCATGTCCTCAGGAACAAATGTAACTACTCACAAAGCATATTCATGTTCATAATCAGAGGGGTATTAATATGCATATAGGATCTGAACATATGATCTTCCACCAAATAAACCAACTAGCATCAACTACAAGGAGTAATTAACACTACTAGCAACCCATAGGTACCAATCCCGGACTTGGAGACAAGAATTGGATACAAGAGATGAACTAGGGTTTTGAGAGGAGATGGTGCTGGTGAAGATGTTGATGGAGATTGCCCTCTCCCAATGAGAGGAGCGTTGGTGATGACGATGGCGGTGATTTCCCCCTCCCTGAGGGAAGTTTCCCCGGCAGAACAGCTCCGCGAGAGCCCTAGATTGGTTCCGCCAAGGTTCCGCCTCGTGGCGGCGGAGTCTCGTCCAGAAAGATGGCTTATGATTTTTTTCCTCATTGAAAGACTCCATATAGCAGAAGATGGCCATCGGAGGGCCACCAGGGGGGCCATGAGGTAGGGGGTGCGCCCAGGGGGTAGGGCGCCCCCCCCCCACCCTCATGGGCAGGGTATGGCCCCCCTGGTGAACTTCTTGCGCTCAATATTTTTCACATATTCTGAAAACGTCTTCCGTGAAGTTTCAGGACTTTTGGAGCTATGCAGAATAGGTCTCTAATATTTGCTCCTTTTCCATCCCAGAATCCCAGCTGCCGGCATTCTCCCTCCTTATGTAAACCTTGTAAAATAAGAGAGAATAGGCATAAGTATTGTGACATAATGTGTAATAACAGACCATAATGCAATAAATATCGATATAAAAGCATGATGCAAAATGGACGTATCACCAGACAATGATGGATACCGTAATACCGAGAGGGCCCGAGAATATCTCTCCATTGTCGGAGGAGCAAATCCCAATCTTGAGCTATCAAGTTACTTGACACACTTTTCCATGAACCCGTAAGCCGCCGTAATAGCCACCCATTTACGGATGATGTTTAACAAACCCCAAAGTTCATGAATCAAGCATGAAGAAACTCGATACTCTCATGGTCTAAGGAATCATGCAAACGTTAACCATCTCTGTGTTATGTACCATTAACTTGTGACGAATGAATCTCTTAGTATAACATCAATCCGGGTCGATTCAACACAAATGTTCTCTTAACATTGTGCCCTCAAAATTGCTGGCATAGACATGCCCATGATCAGGAAAATAGAACCATCATGCAACACTTGAGCTTGTCTTAGAGGCCAGACTAGGAATACTTCTTACTGTTTATTATTCCACATGTGCATATGAGTCTTCCTCTGAGCCTCGTAGATATTGCAGAATCAAGAATCATTGTAGTTATAGCATGGAACATAAACATAATTATGAACTCGGAGATAAATAATACAGTATCATTTATTATTGCCTCTAGGGCATATCTCCTACATTACTGCCATTATTAGATGGGTCGATGGTGTTATTTCGGTGGTTGAGCCCCAATGATATCGGTATTGTGTTCGGAGTCTGGGGGTATAATCAGATCTGGACTAGTGTTGCCGCTCTCATCCTACCACACCACGGATGGATTGAAGAGCCTTTCCAAAAAGATGTTAGGCGAGACAGGGTCACGCTTGGCGCCAATGCGAGCAAGGACATCTGCCGCTTGATTACTTTCTCGAGCCACATGATGAAACTCGAGTCCCTCGAACCGAGCTGATATTTTGAGTATGGCGTTACGGTAGGCTGCCATCTTTGGATCTTTGGTGTCGAAGTCTCCGTTTATTTGGAATATTGCGACATTTGAATCCCCGCGCACCTCTAGGCGTTGCATGCCCATGGAAACAGCCATCCAAAGACCATGCAATAAGGCCTCGTATTCGGCTGCATTATTGGGTCTGTGTATAATATTTGGAGTATGTACTGGACTATGTCTCCTGTGGGGGACATTAAGACAATGCCCACTCCTAGACCGACCAGCATTTTAAAGCCATCGAAGTGCATGACCCAATTGGAATATGTACCGTACTCTTTAGGGAGTTCGGATCTGTCCATTCGGTGACGAAATCGGCCAATACTTGGGATTTAATGGCTCGGCGTGGTTTGTATGTTATATCAAATGGCAAGGGCTCAATGGCCCACTTGGCAATCTGGCCTATAGCTTTCTCTTTCTAAGTTATGTTTTTTTATTGTTGTCAATTTCCATTCGTTTAGTACGAGATCGCTTCACACCTCGCGGTGCTTACACCTCTCGCCTATCGAAGTTCTATTCAAAAACCTCGTACGAGAACTTGTATAGAGAAGGATTTCCCGCGGCGCAGCAGTTCTTCCATACCAACTTAGCTGCCCGGCGCTGCTATTGGCATAACAACCGGTACACCATAGGTTGACCCAGCCCAGTCCTCTCGTACTAGGGCTGGCTCCTCGCAGTTCTCCCTTTAACACCAACGGTAGATAGGAACCGAACTGTCTCACGACGTTCTAAACCCAACTCACGAACCACTTTCATCGGCAAACAACCGAACCCTTGGGACCTTCTTCAACCCCAGGATGTGATGAGTCGACATCGAGGTGCCAAACGACTCCGGTTGTTTATTCTGTCATTGAGTGGTACTTCGGAAGCCACCGTGATCGAGCACTCTTGGAAGTTGTGTCGTAGCTTCCGAGATGCCATGAAGGCCGCATATGCTATCTTTTGGTAATGAGGGTACCGGGATTTGCATGGTGTGAGGATAGTGGATACATAATATACCGGTTTCTGAAGTGGGAGTTTATGTCCGTCCTCCTCTCGTTCGACGACGAGCACCGCACTCACCACCTGGTGTGTTGCAGAGATGTATAATAACATGGGTTCACCAACGTTCGGCATGGCCAGGATTGGGTTGCTCACTAAAAGAGATTTTATTTCTTCCAGTCCGGCCGTTGTCGCATCCGTCCACTCGAAGTGGTCAGTGCGTCGGAGCAGGCAATATATTGGCAATGCTTTTTCTCCTAATCTGGAGATAAAGCGTCTTAAAGCTGCCACACATCCGGCTAGTTTTTGGACCTATTTGAGGTCTGTTGGTGTACCCAATTGTGACAAAGCTCGGATTTTAGCTAGGGTTTGCCTCAATTCCTCTATTGGAAACGATGAAGCCCAGCCATTTTCCGGCGGGGACGCCGAAGACACACTGTTCCGGATTGAGCTTGATGCCATATGTACAGAGGTTGTCGAATGTGAGACGCAAGTCGTCTACTAGTGAATCGACGTGCTTAGTTTTGAGGACGACGTCATCCACATATGCTTCGACCGTCTTGCCAATTTGTTTCTCTAGGCATGTTTGAATCATGCGTTGGTATGTGGCGCCAGCATTTTTCAGCCCGAAGGGCATAGTGTTAAAGCATAAAGCGTAGTAATTTCAAAAAAATTCCTACGCACATGCAAGATCATATGATGCATGCAACGAGAGGGGGAGAGTGTTGTTCTACGTCCACGCAGACCGATTGCGGAAGCGCTGACACGACGTAGAGGAAGTAGTCGTACGTCTTCACGATCCAACCGATCAAGCACCGAAACTATGGCACCTCCGAGTTCGAGCACACGTTCAGCTCGATGGCGATCCCCGGACTCCGATCCAGCAAAGTGTTGGGGAAGAGTTCCGTCAGCACGACGGCGTGGTGACGATCTTGATGAACTACAGCAGCAGGGCGTCGCCTAAACTCCGCTACAGTATTATCGAGGAATATGGTGGCAGGGGGCACCGCACATGGCTAGGAAGTAGATCACGTGGATCAACTTGTCTGTTTCTGGGGTGCCTCTGCCTCCGTATATAAAGGAGCCAAGGGGGAGGGGGCGCCGGCCAAGGAGGAGGGCGCAGGAGGAGTCCTACTCCTTCCGGGAGTAGGACTCCCCCCCTCCCCCAATCCTATTCCAACTAGGATTCCCAAGGGGGAAAGAGGGAGAGGGGTGGCCGGCCACCTCTCCTAGTCCTAATAGGACTAGGGGAGGGGGGAGGTGCGCAGCCACCTTGGGCTGCCCCTTTCGCCTTTCCACTAAGCCCATTAAGGCCCATATGGCTCCCGGGGGGTTCCGGTAACCTCCCGGTACTCCGGTAAAATCCCGATTTCACCCGGAACACTTCCGATATCCAAACATAGGCTTCCAATATATCAATCTTTACGTCTCGACCATTTCGAGACTCCTCGTCATGTCCGTGATCACATCCGGGACTCCGAACAACCTTCGGTACATCAAAATGCATAAACTCATAATATAACTGTCATCATAACCTTAAGCGTGCGGACCCTACGGGTTCGAGAACAATGTAGACATGACCGAGACACGTCTCCGGTCAATAACCAATAGCGGGACCTGGATGCCCATATTGGCTCCTACATATTCTACGAAGATCTTTATCGGTCAGACCGCATAACAACATACGTTGTTCCCTTTGTCATCGGTATGTTACTTGCCCGAGATTCGATCGTCGGTATCCAATACCTAGTTCAATCTCGTTACCGGCAAGTCTCTTTACTCGTTCCGTAATACATCATCTCACAACTAACTCATTAGTTGTAATGCTTGCAAGGCTTATGTGATGTGTATTACCGAGAGGGCCCAGAGATACCTCTCCGACAATCGGAGTGACAAATCCTAATCTCGAAATACGCCAACCCAACATCTACCTTTGGAGACACCTGTAATGCTCCTTTATAATCACCCAGTTACGTTGTGACGTTTGGTAGCACCCAAAGTGTTCCTCCGGCAAACGGGAGTTGCATAATCTCATAGTCATAGGAACATGTATAAGTCATGAAGAAAGCAATAGCAACATACTAAACGATCGGGTGCTAAGCTAATGGAATGGGTCATGTCAATCAGATCATTCAACTAATGATGTGATCCCGTTAATCAAATAACAACTCTTTGTCTATGGTTAGGAAACATAACCATCTTTGATTAACGAGCTAGTCAAGTAGAGGCATACTAGTGACACTCTGTTTGTCTATGTATTCACACATGTATTATGTTTCCGGTTAATACAATTCTAGCATGAATAATAAACATTTATCATGATATAAGGAAATAAATAATAACTTTATTATTGCCTCTAGGGCATATTTCCTTCAGTCTCCCACTTGCACTAGAGTCAATAATCTAGATTACACTGTAATGATTCTAACACCCATGGAGCTTTGGTGCTGATCATGTTTTGCTCGTGGAAGAGGCTTAGTCAACGGGTCTGCAACATTCAGATCCGTATGTATCTTGCAAATCTCTATGTCTCCCACCTGGACTAGATCCCGGATGGAATTGAAGCGTCTCTTGATGTGCTTGGTCCTTTTGTGAAATCTGGATTCCTTTGCCAAGGCAATTGCACCAGTATTGTCACAAAAGATTTTCATTGGTCCCGATGCACTAGGTATGACACCTAGATCGGATATGAACTCCTTCATCCAGACTCCTTCGTTTTGCTGCTTCCGAAGCAGCTATGTACTCCGCTTCACATGTAGATCCCGCTACGACGCTTTGTTTAGAACTGCACCAACTGACAGCTCCACCGTTTAATGTAAACACGTATCCGGTTTGCGATTTAGAATCGTCCGGATCAGTGTCAAAGCTTGCATCAACGTAACCATTTACGGGAGCTCTTTGTCACCTCCATATACGAGAAACATATCCTTAGTCCTTTTCAGGTATTTCAGGATGTTCTTGACCGCTGTCCAGTGATCCACTCCTGGATTACTTTGGTACCTCCCTGCTAAACTTATAGCAAGGCACACATCAGGTCTGGTACACAGCATTGCATACATGATAGAGCCTATGGCTGAAGCATAGGGAACATCTTTCATTTTCTCTCTATCTTCTGCAGTGGTCGGGCATTGAGTCTGACTCAACTTCACACCTTGTAACACAGGCAAGAACCCTTTCTTTGCTTGATCCATTTTGAACTTCTTCAAAATCTGTCAAGGTATGTGCTTTGTGAAAGTCCAATTAAGCGTCTTGATCTATCTCTATAGATCTTATTGCCTAATATGTAAGCAGCTTCACCGAGGTCTTTCATTGAAAAACTCTTATTCAAGTATCCCTTTATGCTATCCAGAAATTCTATATCATTTCCAATCAGCAATATGTCATCCACATATAATATCAGAAATGCTACAGAGCTCCCACTCACTTTCTTGTAAATACAGGCTTCTCCGAAAGTCTGTATAAAACCAAATGCTTTGATCACACTATCAAAACGTTTATTCCAACTCCGAGAGGCTTGCACCAGTCCATAAATGGATCGCTGGAGCTTGCACACTTTGTTAGCTCCCTTTGGATCGACAAAACCTTCCGGTTGCATCATATACAACTCTTCTTCCAGAAATCCATTCAGGAATGCAGTTTTGACATCCATCTACCAAATTTCATAATCATAAAATGCGGCAATTGCTAACATGATTCGGACAGACTTAAGCATCGCTACGGGTGAGAAGGTCTCATCGTAGTCAACCCCTTGAACTTGTCGAAAACCTTTTGCGACAAGTCGAGCTTTGTAGACAGTAACATTACCATCAGCGTCAGTCTTCTTCTTGAAGATCCATTTATTCTCAATGCTTGCCGATCATCGGGCAAGTCAACCAAAGTCCATACTTTGTTCTCATACATGGATCCCATCTCAGATTTCATGGCCTCAAGCCATTTTGCGGAATCTGGCTCACCATTGCTTCTTCATAGTTCTAGGTTCATCATGGTCAAGTAACATGACTTCCAGACAGGATTACCATACCACTCTGGTGCGGATCTTACTCTGGTTGACCTATGAGGTTCGGTAGTAACTTGATCTGAAGTTTCATGATCATCATCATTAGCTTCCTCACTAATTGGTGTAGGTGTCACAGGAACCGGTTTCTGTGATGAACTACTTTCCAATAAGGGAGCAGGTACAGTTACCTCATCAAGTTCTACTTTCCTCCCACTCACTTCTTTCGAGAGAAACTCCTTCTCTAGAAAGGATCCATTCTTAGCAACGAATGTCTTGCCTTCGGATCTGTGATAGAAGGTGTACCCAACAGTCTTCCTTTGGGTATCCTATGAAGACACATTTCTTGATTTGGGTTCGAGCTTATCAGGTTGAAGCTTTTTCACATAAGCATCGCAGCCCCAAACTTTAAGAAACGACAACTTTGGTTTCTTGCCAAACCATAGTTCATAAGGCGTCGTCTCAACGGATTTTGATGGTGCCCTATTTAACGTGAATGCGGCCGTCTCTAAAGCATAACCCCAAAACGATAGCGGTAAATCAGTAAGAGACATCATAGATCGCACCATATCTAGTAAAGTACGATTACGACGTTCGGACACACCATTACGCTGTGGTGTTCTGGGTGGCGTGAGTTGCGAAACTATTCCACAATTTTTCAAATGTACACCAAACTCGTAACTCAAATATTCTCCTCCACGATCAGATCGTAGAAACTTTATTTTCTTGTTACGATGATTTTCAACTTCACTCTGAAATTCTTTGAACTTTTCAAATGTTTCAGACTTATGTTTCATTAAGTAGATATACCCATATCTGCTTAAGTCATCTGTGAAGGTGAGAAAATAACGATATCCGCCACGAGCCTCAATATTCATCGGACCACATACATCTGTATGTATGATTTCCAACAAAGTCTGTTGCTCTCTCCATAGTACCGGAGAACGTTGTTTTAGTTTTTTTTTTTTTTTTTTTTTTTTTTTTTTTTTTTTTTTTTTTTTTTTTTTTTTTTTTTTTTTTTATATGTATGATTTATATCTGTTGCTCTCTCCATAGTCCGGAGAACGGTGTTTTAGTCATCTTGCCCATGAGGCACGGTTCGCAATACCAAGTGATTCATAATCAAGTGGTTCCAAAAGTCCATCAGTATGGAGTTTCTTCATGCGCTTTACACCAATATGACCTAAATGGTGCATGACCATAAAAGATATTACTCATATAAATAGAACAACCATTATTCTCTGATTTAAATGAATAACCGTCTCGCATTAAACAAGATCCAGATATAATGTTCATGCTCAACGCTGGCACCAAATAACAATTATTTAGGTCTAATATTAATCCCGAAGGTAGATGTAGAGGTAGCGTGCCGACCGCGATCACAACGACTTTGGAACCGTTTCCCACGCGCATCGTCACCTCGTCCTTTGCCAGTGCCCGCTTATTCCGTAGTCCCTGTTTCGAGTTGCAAATATTAGCAACAGAACCAGTACCAAATACCCAGGTGCTACTGCGAGCTCTAGTAAGGTACACATCAATAACATGTATATCACATATACCTTTGATCACCTTGCCATCCTTCTTATCCGCCAAGTACTTGGGGCAGTTCCGCTTCCAGTGACCAGTCTGCTTGCAGTAGAAGCACTCAGTTTCAGGCTTAGGTCCAGACTTGGGTTTCTTCTCCTGAGCAGCAACTTGTTTGCCGTTCTTCTTGAAGTTCCCCTTCTTCTTCCCTTTGCCCTTTTTCTTGAAACTAGTGGTTTTGTTAACCATCAACACTTGATGCTCCTTCTTGATTTCTACCTCCGCAGCTTTCAGCATCGCGAAGATCTCGGGAATAGTCTTGTTCATCCCTTGCATATTATAGTTCATCACGAAGCTCTTGTAGCTTGGTGGCAGTGATTGGAGAATTCTGTCAATGATGCAATCATCTAGAAGATTAACTCCCATCTGAATCAAGTGATTATTATACCCAGACATTTTGAGTATTTGCTCACTGACAGAACTGTTCTCCTCCATCTTGCAGCTATAGAACTTATTGGAGACTTCATATCTCTCAATCCGGGCATTTGCTTGAAATATTAACTTCAACTCCTGGAACATCTCATATGCTCCATCACGTTCAAAACGTCGTTGAAGTCCCGATTCTAAGCCGTAAAGCATGGCACACTGAACTATCGAGTAGTCATCAGCTTTGCTCTGCCAGACGTTCATAACATCTGGTGTTGCTCCAGCAGCAGGCCTGGCACCCAGCGGTGCTTCCAGGACGTAATTCTTCTGTGCAGCAATGAGGATAATCCTCAAGTTACGGACCCAGTCCATGTAATTGCTACCATCATCTTTCAACTTTGCTTTCTCAAGGAACGCATTAAAATTCAACGGAACAACAGCACGAGCCATCTATCTACAATCAACATAAACAAGCAAGATACTATCAGGTACTAAGTTCATGATAAGTTTAAGTTCAATTAATCAAATTACTTAAAAACTCCCACTTAGATAGACATCCCTCTAATCTTCTAAGTGATTACGTGATCCAAATCAACTAAACCATAACCGATCATCACGTGAGATGGAGTAGTTTTCAATGGTGAACATCGTTATGTTGATCATATCTACTATATGATTCACGCTCGACCTTTCGGTCTCCGTGTTCCGAGGCCATATCTGCATATGCTAGGCTCGTCAAGTTTAACCTGAGTATTCTGCGTGTGCAAAACTGGCTTGCACCCGTTGTAGATGGACGTAGAGCTTATCACACCCGATCATCACGTGGTGTCTGGGCACGACGAAGTTTGGCAACGGTGCATACTCAAGGAGAACACATCTTGATAATTTAGTGAGAGATCATCTTATAATGCTACCGTCAGTCAAAGCAAGATAAGATGCATAAAAGGATAAACATCACATGCAATCAATATAAGTGATATGATATGGCCATCATCATCTTGTGCTTGTGATCTCCATCTCCGAAGCACTGTTATGATCACCATCGTCACCGGCGCGACACCTTCATCTCCATCGTAGCATCGTTGTCGTCTCGCCAATCTTATGCTTCCACGACTATCACTACCGCTTAGTAATAAAGTAAAGCATTACATCGCGATTTCATTGCATACAATAAAGCGACAACCATATGGCTCCTGCCAGTTGCCGATAACTCGGTTACAAAACATGATCATCTCATACAATAAAATTCAGCATCATGCCTTGACCATATCACATCACAACATGCCCTGCAAAAACAAGTTAGACGTCCTCTACTTTGTTGTTGCAAGGTTTACGTGGCTGCTACGGGCTTAAGTAAGAACCAATCTCACCTACGCATCAAAACCACAACGATAGTTTGTCAAATAGACTCCGTTTTAACCTTCGCAAGCACCGGGCGTAGCCATACTTGGTTCAACTAAAGTTGGAGAGACAGTCGCCCGCAAGCCACCTGTGTGCAAAGCACGTCGGGGGAACCGGTCTCGCGTAAGCGTACGCGTAAGGTTGGTCCGGGTCGTCTCGTCCAACAATACCGCCGAACCAAAGTATGACATGCTGGTAGGCAGTATGACTTATATCGCCCACAACTCACTTGTGTTCTACTCGTGCATATAACATCAACATAAATAACCTAGGCTCTGATACCACTGTTGGGTTTCGTAGTAATTTCAAAAAATTTCCTACGCACACGCAAGATCATGTGATGCATAGCAACGAGAGGGGAGAGTGTTGTCTACGTACCCACGCAGACCGACTGCGGAAGCGATGACGCAACGTAGAGGAAGTAGTCGTACGTCTTCACGATCCAACCGATCAAGCACCGAAACTACGGCACCTCCGAGTTTGAGCACACGTTCAGCTCGATGACGATCCCCGGACTCCGATCCAGCAAAGTGTCGGGGAAGAGTTCCGTCAGCACGACGGCGTGGTGACGATCTTGATGCACTACAGCAGCAGGGCTTCGCCTAAACTCTGCTACAGTATTATCGAGGACTATGGTGGCTGGGGGCACCGCACGCGGCTAAGGAATAGATCACGTGGATCAACTTGTGTGTTTCTGGGGTGCCTCTGCCTCAGTATATAAAGGAGCCAAGGGGGAGGGGGGCGCCGGCCAGGAGGAGGGCGTAGGAGGAGTCCTACTCTTTCCGGGAGTAGGACTCCCCCCCCCAATCCTTGTTGGACTAGGATTCCCCGAGGGGGAAAGAGGGAGAGGGGGGCCGGCCACCTTCTCCTAGTCCTAATAGGACTAGGGGAGGGGGGAGGTGCGCAGCCACCTTGGGCTGCCCCTTTATCCTTTCCACTAAAGCCCATTAAGGCCCATATGGCTCCCGGGGGGTTCCGGTAACCTTCCGGTACTCCGGTAAAATCCCGATTTCACCCGGAACACTTCTGATATCCAAACATAGGCTTCCAATATATCAATCTTTACGTCTCGACCATTTCGAGACTCCTCGTCATGTCCATGATCACATCCGGGACTCCGAACAACCTTCGGTACATCAAAATGCATAAACTCATAATATAACTGTCATCGTAACCTTAAGCGTGCGGACCCTACGGGTTCGAGAACAATGTAGACATGACCGAGACACGTCTCCGGTCAATAACCAATAGTGGGACCTGGATGCCCATATTGGCTCCTACATATTCTACGAAGATCTTTATCGGTCAGACCGCATAACAACCTACGTTGTTCCCTTTGTCATCGGTATGTTACTTGCCCAAGATTCGATCGTCGGTATCCAATACCTAGTTCAATCTCGTTACCGGCAAGTCTCTTTACTCGTTCCGTAATACATCATCTCACAACTAACATCTTAGTTACAATTCTTGCAAGGCTTATGTGATGTGTATTACCGAGAGGGCCCAGAGATACCTCTCCGACAATCGGAGTGACAAAACCTAATCTCGAAATACGCCAACCCAACATGTACCTTTGGAGACACATGTAGTACTCCTTTATAATCACCCAGTTACATTGTGACGTTTGGTAGTACCCAAAGTGTTCCTCCGGTAAACGGGAGTTGCATAATCTCATAGTTATAGGAACATGTATAAATCATGAAGAAAGCAATAGCAACATACTAAACGATCGGGTGCTAAGCTAATGGAATGGGTCATGTCAATCAGATCATTCAACTAATGATGTGACCTCGTTAATCAAATAACAACTCTTTGTTCATGGTTAGGAAACATAACCATCTTTGATTAACGAGCTAGTCAAGTAGAGGCATACTAGTGACACTCTGTTTGTCTATGTATTCACACATGTATTATGTTTCCGGTTAATACAATTCTAGCATGAATACTAAACATTTATCATGATATAAGGAAATAAATAATAACTTTATTATTGCCTCTAGGGCATATTTCCTTCAGTCCTGCAGTAGCATCAATGATCTGATCGATGCGGGTGAGGGAGTCCTGGATTAGGGGGTGTTCGGATAGCCGGATTATACCTTCAGCCAGACTCCTGGATTATGAAGATACAAGATTGAAGACTTCGTCCCGTGTCCGGGAGGGACTTTCCTTGACATGGAAGGCAAGCTTGGCGATACGGATATGTAGATCTCCTACCATTGTAACTGACTCTATGTAACCCTAACCCTATCCGGTGTCTATATAAACCGGAGGGTTTTAGTCCGTAGGACAACATACACATCAACAATCATACCATAGGCTAGCTTCTAGGGTTTAGCCTCTTCGATCTCGTGGTAGATCTACTCTTGTACTACCCATATCATCAATATTAATCAAGCAGGACGTAGGGTTTTACCTCCATCGAGGGGGCCCGAACCTGGGTAAAACTTCGTGTCCCTTGCCTCCTATTACCATCCGGCCTAGACGCACAGTTCGGGACCCCCTACCCGAGATCCGCCGGTTTTGACACCGACATTGGTGCTTTCATTGAGAGTTCCTCTGTGTCATCGCCGTCAGGCTCGATGGCTCCTACAATCATCAATAGTGATGCAGTCCAGGGTGAAACCTTCCTCCCCAGACAGATCTTCGTCTTCGGTGGCTTCGCACTGCAGGCCGATTCGCTCGGCCGTCTGGAGCAGATCGAAAGCTATGCCCCTGGCCGTCAGGTCAGATTTGGAAGTTTAAACTACACGGCTGACATCCACGGGGACTTGATCTTTGACAGATTCGAGCCACTGCCGGGCGCGCCGCACTGTCACAACGAGCATGATCTAGCTCTGCCGCCGGACAGTGCCCTGGAGGCCGCACCCGCATCGGCTCCGACCCTCAATTCGGAGCCAACTGCGCCGATCGAGGATGGGCAGTTGGACGCCACCTCGGGGGCTGCGACCCCAACAGCGATTGAGCCGAACACCAGCCCCGTACTCGGCGAGACTCGTGACTCCGGGGGGTCGGACTCTTCTTCGGACTCCGAACCCTCCGCGCCCCTGCCGATCGAATCCGATTGGGCGCCGATCATGGAGTTCACTACCGCGGACATCTTTCAGCACTCGCCTTTCGGCGATATCCTGAAGTCACTGAAGTCTCTCTCTTTATCAGGAGAGCCCTGGCCGGACTACGGTCAGCAAGGTTGGGGTACGGACGATGAAGAAATTCAAAGCCCACCCACCACCCACTTTGTAGCCACTGTCGACGACTTAACCAACATGCTCGACTTTGACTCCGAAGACATCGACGGTATGGACGCCGATGAAGGAGATGATGAAGAACCAGCGCCTACTAGGCCCTGGAAAGCCACCTCATCATATGACATATATATGGTGGACACCCCAAAAGAGGGAGATGGCGATGGAACAGCGGAGGATGACCCCTCCAAGAAACAGCCTAAGCGCCGCGTCAGCGGCGCCGCTCAAAATCCCGCCAAAACAAATACGGTGATTCCAGCACAGGAGATAATAATACTCTGGAAAGTGCCGAAGAAAACCCCCTCCAGCAAGACTTAGCACAGGAGGATGGAGAAACCAGCCCTCATGAGAGAGCGGCAGACAGAGAGGTCGAGGACAATAATTATATGCCTCCCTCCGAAGACGAGGCAAGCCTCGACGACGACGAATTCGTCGTGCCAGAGGATCCCGTCGAGCAAGAGCGTTTTCAACGCAGGCTTATGGCCACGGCAAGAAGCCTCAAGAAAAAATAGCAACAGCTTAGAGCTGATCAAGATTTGCTGGTCGACAGATGGACTGAAGTCCTTGCGGCCGAAGAGCATAAATTCGAATGCCCCTCCAAGAGCTACCCAAAGCGCAGGTTGCTACCCCGATTAGAGGAGGAAGCACTTGATGCGGCCGACCGGCCACCTCGTGGCCGCGACAAAGAGGCCTCCCGGCCCTCCACTCAAGCCGCACCCCATACCAAGGCACGGGAATATTTGCCAGACTTACGAGACATGTTGGAGGACAAGGCAAGACAAACACGATCGATCTACGGATCGCGTGGGCGCCCCACGGCTCGAGATGATAACCGTCACGCCGGCCACAAATTCGGCAGGGCCGAACACAGTAGACAAAGCTCATTGGAGCTATGCCATGATATCGTCCAGTACAGAGGCGCCGCACACCCACTATGCTTTACAGACGAAATAATGGATCATCAAATCCCCGAGGGTTTCAAACCCGTAAACATGGAATCATATGATGGCACAACAGATCCTGCGGTATGGATCGAGGATTATCTCCTTCATATCCACATGGCCCGCGGCGACGATTTCCACGCCATCAAATACATCCCACTCAAGCTTAAAGGACCAGCTCGGCATTGGCTTAACAGCTTGCCAACAGGATAAATAAGTTGTTGGGAGGACCTGGAAGCCGCATTCCTTGACAATTTCCAGGGCACTTATGTGCGACCCCCAGACGCCGATGACCTAAGTCACGTAATTCAACAGCCAGAGGAATCGGCCAGGCAATTCTGGACACGGTTCCTAACAAAGAAAAATCAAATAGTCGACTATCCGGACGCTGAGGCCCTAGCAGCCTTCAAGCACAATATCCGTAACGAGTGGCTGGCCCGGCACCTTGGACAGGAAAAGCCGAAATTTATGGCAGCACTCACGACACTCATGACCCGCTTTTGCACGGGAGAAGACAGCTGGCTTGCTCGTAGCAACAATATGACAAAGAACCCTGGTAATTCGGACACCAGAGACAGTAGTGGCAGGTCGCGTCGCAACAAGCAGAAGCGCCGCATTAAAGGCGACAATGCTGAGGATACGGCAGTTAATGCCGGATTCAGAGGCTCTAAATCCGGTCAGCGGAAAAAGCCATTCAAAAGGAATCCTAGGGGCCCGTCCAGTTTGGACCGAATACTCGACCGCTTGTGCCAGATACATGGCACCCCCGAAAAGCCGGCCAATCACACCAACAGGGATTGTTGGGTGTTCAAGCAGGCAGGCAAGTTAAACGCCGAAAATGAAGACAAGGGGCTACATAGCGATGACGACGAGGAGCCCCGGCCGCCGAACAACAGTGGACAGAAGGGGTTTCCCCCACAAGTGCAGACGGTGAACATGATATACGCAACCCACGTCCCCAAAAGGGAGCGGAAGCGCGTGTTAAGGGACGTATATGCGGTAGAGCCAGTCGCCCCAAAGTTCAACCCATGGTCCTCCTGCCCGATCACCTTTGATCGAAGGGACCATCCCACTAGCATCCGTCATGGCGGATTCGCCTCATTGGTCCTAGACCCAATTATTGACGGATTTCATCTCACTAGAGTCCTTATGGACGGCGGCAGCACCCTGAACCTGCTTTACCAGGATACAGTGCGGAAAATGGGCATAGATCCCTCGAGGATTAAGCCCACCAAAACGACCTTTAAAGGCGTAATACCAGGTGTAGAGGCCAACTGTACAGGCTCAGTCACACTTGAAGTGGTCTTCGGATCTCCGGATAATTTCTGAAGCGAGGAGTTAATCTTCGACATAGTCCCGTTTCGTAGTGGTTATCACGCACTGCTCGGGCGAACCACATTCGCTAAGTTCAATGCGGTACCGCACTACGCATACCTTAAGCTCAAGATGCCAGGCCCCCGAGGAGTAATTATGGTCAATGGAAACACCGAACGCTCCCTCCAAACGGAGGAGCACACGGCGGCCCTTGCAGCGGAAGTACAAAGCAGCCTCTCCAGGCAGTTCTCCAGTCCGGCCACTAAACGACCGGACACCGTCAAGCACGCCCGGAGTAACCTACAACAAGACCGCCTGGCACGATCCGAGCAGGCGTAGCAACGCGGCCCCAACCCCAACCCTCGCAAAAAGGCGACACCAGTACTTCACGTACATAACTATGCTCTAGAGATACCATGGGTACAGGGGGAGGGGCATCATCACGACACGCCCAAAAATACGGCTTAAACCATACCAGGGTGTGATAGCCTGGCTTATTAGGGATGATAGACTACTCATATCAATAAGGAATTCCTTCTTTTCCAGGAGCCCATTCGGACAGAACTCTAAAGTTAAGCGTGCTCAGCTTGGAGTAGTGTCAGGATGGGTGACCGACTGGGAAGTTGCTCCCGGGTGCGCACGAGTGAGGACAAAGTGCGCAGAAAAGACTAGTATTGATCTACGGGGCCAGTCTAGATCCCGCCAGGAGTGACGAGCACCGGCGGGTATGTCCGGGGCGTTACAAGTTGGTATCAAAGCCGACCCTTGCGGTTACACGGATGGTTGCAGACAGGTGCGTGGTCATGTTGTTCATGACGTTTGTGACCCGTCGTGGCACCCAGCATGTCACATGTACCGGACTGGAAGCACAGACGTTTGTGCCAAGAGGGAACGTTCCTGTGGCCCGACGAGGACGTCGGTTCCTCTGAGTAGGGGTGTATGTGATAGCCTGGCTTATTAGGGATGATAGACTACTCATATCAATAAGGAATTCCTTCTTTTCTGGGAGCCCATTGGGACAGAACTCCAAAGTTAAGCGTGCTTAGCTTGGAGTAGTGTCAGGATGGGTGACCGACCGGGAAGTTTCTCCCGGGTGCGCACGAGTGAGGACAAAGTGCGCAGAAAAGACTAGTATTGATCTGTGGGGCCAGTCTAGATCCCGCCAGGAGTGACGACCACCGGCGGGTATGTCCGGGGCGTTACACAGGGGCTGCCAATTTTTTTTTAATTTTCTCTTACTTTCAGGACTCCATCCTTCGGAAGGCTTGTTCGGCAATTCAATTGCCGCACAAACAATGCAAGAACCAGGGAAGCAGACAAGCCACGCCGCAGTACGGAACTCCCAGGTGGTCTCTATCACAAGCAGTATACCTGCTCCGCATACTATTCTGCAGCTTGCCCCTGGAACGGACATGTTAACTAGTCCAACCTTCCACTTATCGCATTATTTGCATCATTCTGCTTTGATCGCAGCCCTTTTTAATAAACAATGCATAGCTTTCGTCTATTTTTGCATTACCTTTTTTTCTTTATATATGTTCCTTAATGACATGTTGCACCCGTACACGTTGGTACGGCCAAAATACACCAGGGGCTTTAGTACCCCTCAATATGGTGTGAGAAGTCCGAACACTTTAACAAGTGCGGCACCCCGAACTTATAGCATTATATGCATCGGCTCTGAATCATGTCTTGGGTCAATAGTTGGGTTTGCCCGGCTCCTATGTTTTGGTGCCTTACGTTCCGCTATATCGGCTAAGGTAGCACTAGGAGAACCACTGCGATTGTGCCCCAGTTGAGCAGGGTCGAGCACCTCAGTGGACAAAGCTAAAACTGACTGTCATGATGAAGCGAGAGCTGGTCGCTGTTCGAGAGGTTTTTCGAGTCCCTAAAGACTTATGCCGCTTAGGGCGAGGAGTCGGCTATGTCCGGCCAAGGCGTGGATAGTGCCCCGAACTCGGTCTTCCAAATACCAGGGGCTTCGCCGAAATTTAAAATTATAGAATTCTATGGCTAAGTGAGAGTGTTCACGCATTATAGTCCGATTGCCTTGTTCGTTGGGCTTAGCGCCTCCCTCGAAGGACCCAAACATGGGAAAAACAGCGCTCAGGTTCATCCCTGAACACCCCAGTACTAGCGGCACGGGGGCAGAAGCCGATGACTCGCCATCTCTCAGAATTGATAAACAGCCGCACAGAAGGTAATATTTTAAATTCCAATAAAATTGCTTAGCACATATGAACAAGTTTTTAGTGCACAGGACAAAACAAGCAAGTTTCACTCAAAAATTACATCCCTAGAACATTCATCCGCCACAAGGTGGGCACCCTTCAGAACATCCTTATAGTAATTCTCGGGCTTGCGATGCTCTTTCCCCGGTGGTGGCCCGTCCTTCACAAGCTTCTCAGCATCCAGCTTGCCCCAGTGCACCTTAGCACGGGCAAGGGCCCTACGGGCACCTTCAATGCAAACGGAGCGCTTGATGACTTCGAGCCTTGGACAGGCCTCCGCCAACCGCCGCACCAGCCCGAAATAGCTCCCAGGTAGAGCCCCTCTAGGCCACAGCCAAACAATGAGGCCCTTCATGGCCTGTTCGGTCGCCTTGTGGAGCTCGACTAGTTGCTTCAGCTGGTTGCTCAGGGGCACGGGGTGGCCGGCCTCAGCATACTGAGACCAGAACACCTTCTCTGTCGAGCTGCCCTCCACGGCTCGATAGAATGCAGCGGCATCGGACACACTCCGGGGAAGATTTGCAAACGCTCCTGGAGAGCTCCGGATTCGGGTAAGTAACAAGTAACTCACGTTTATGTGTTTGCTTTGCATAAAGAATGCCTTACCCGCCGCTATCTTCTTCACCTCATCCAACTCCTGGAGGGTCTTCTGGGATCCGGCCTTGGCAGACTTGGCATTTTCAATAGCCACCGCGAGCTCGGACGCTCGCGTCTTTGAGTCAAGCTCCAAACTCTCATGTTTCTCCATGAGAGCCTGGAGCTCTTGCCGCACCTTGCCAACCTCGGCCTCATACTTCTCCCGCTCGGTGTGCTCCGAGGACGCCCTCTTCTCGGCCTCGACCAGCGCTTGCTTAAGGGTCGCCACTTCAGACGTGGCCCCTACAATAGCCACGATAATCCTGTCATTCTTTGCAATTGCACCTTTTTATATATATTTTAAAAAACAAGGTATTTCTTACCTTCATTGTCCTCGAGCTGCTTCTTGGCATGCCCGAGCTCTTTCTCGGACCGCTCGAGGCTCTGCTTCAGCGTGTCCACTTCCGCAGTCAGTGCGGCGGACGCAAGCAGGGAAGCCTGCATATGCATATTGACCCATTTTTGTTAGACTCCTGCGAATTCTATTTTGATCCTCTATTCGACTTTTCTTCTCGAACGCCAAACAGAGCATCAGGGGCTACTGTCTATGCGGTACTATTATTTACACATTCTTTACTTACCTCAAAGCCTGTCAAAAGGCTAGTACAAGCTTCAGACAGTCCGCTCTTGGCGGACTGAACCTTCTGGACCACCGCACTCATAATAGTGCGGTGCTCCTCGTCGATGGAAGCGCCTTGGAGCGCCTCCAACATATTGTCCGGCGCCTCCGGTTGGACGGGGGCCACCGGCACGGTGGACTTACTCCTCTTGGAAGGAGGTCCCCCGCCGGACTCTGGAACCTTTGAAGGTTCCGGAGCAGTGTCCGGCCTAGAGCCAGACTTGGAGCCCTGGGGGGTTTCATCCCCTTTACTCCTGGAGTCCGGGAGGTCGCCTTGCGGCGCCTCCAAGACCACCTCCTCCCGGCTTGGAACCTGTTGGGACAACACTTCGGTGTCGTCCGTAGGGCGGGGGGAGGAAGCCGTCGGAAGCGCGTTTATATCCGACGAGTCCAGTGAGCCGCTCGACGATGCATCGAGCTGGTCTTTGGGTGGGCTGCATAAACATATTCGACGTAAGGGAAAGTTGTGCAATAAACGAATACTATGAATTACTCTGGTATCCGGATACTTACGATTTTGCCAGGGGCTTGGCCCTAGGCTGCCACTCCTCTCCGCCGTCGTCGGCGTCGGTGGAGTAGTCCGGAGGAAGGGTTTTCCCCTTCTTGGACCCTCCGGCCTCCCCAGAAAGGGCGGCCTTCCTTTTCTTCTCTCCTCCCGCTGGAGGGGGAGAGGTTTCTTCTTCTTCCTCCTCATCTTCACGGGAGGAATGCGCCTCAGAACCATCGGATGATGGATCCGACACCTCCTGGCGCCGGGCACTCTTTCGAGTCCCCGCGGCCTTTTTTGCGGCCTTCTTCTCCGGCACCACATAGGGTGCCGGAACCAGCAGCTTCGCCAAGCGAGCGTCCGCTGGGCCTTCGGGCAAAGGAGCCGGACAGTTGATCTGTCCGGATGTCACCTGCCAATCCTGTCGAAGGTAAGGGAGCTTAGATCCCGCATGGAGTCAAACTATGAAAAACCGATACCCTGTAAAAGGAAAAAAAACAGCTTACCGCGAAGGCGTGACGCTGCGCACTGAATCCGCGATCCTCGGTAGCAGATGCGGGAGCCTCGGCGCCCTTGAAAAGCACCTTCCAGGCATCTTCGTACGTCGTGTCGAAAATCCTGCTCAGAGTTTGGTGCCGCGCCGGGTCGAACTCCCACAGGTTGAAAGCCCGTTGTTGACACGGGAGGATCAAGCGGATGAGCATAACCTGGACTACGTTGACAAGTTTGAGCTTCTTGTCCACCAGGGTTTGGACGCATGTTTGGAGTCCGGTCAGCT
Organism: Triticum urartu; assembly: GCF_003073215.2. Classification (NCBI taxonomy): domain Eukaryota; kingdom Viridiplantae; phylum Streptophyta; class Magnoliopsida; order Poales; family Poaceae; genus Triticum; species Triticum urartu. The sequence continues at coordinate 83,176,260 of NC_053023.1, forward strand.
CTCCCTTCCTGCCCCACGACAGGCCCGTCTCCTTCCAAGAGGTGAGCCGCGTAGGGGGTCCGGATTGAAACACAGGGGGTGCGACCCATTCGGCGTCGCACGGCTCGGTGATGTAAAACCACCCCGATTGCCACCCCTTCAGGGTCTCCACAAAGGAGCCCTCGAGCCATAGGATGTTGGCCATATTGCCCACCATGGCGCCTCCGCACTCCGCCTGGTTGCCGCGCACCACCTTCGGCTTGACGTTGAAAGTCTTGAGCCATAGGCCGAAATGGGGGCAGATGCAGAGGAAGGCCTCACACACGACGATAAACGCCAAGATGTTGAGGACGAAGTTCGGGGCCAGATCATGGAAATCCAGAACGTAGTAGAACATGAGCCCCCGGACAACTGGGTGGAGAGGGAAGCCCAGTCCGCGGAGGAAATGGGGGAGGAACACCACCCTCTCATGGGGCCTAGGGGTGGGGATGAGCTGCCCCTTTTCGGGGAGCCGGTACGCGATGTCGTTAGACAGGTATCCGGCCTTCCTCAGCTTTTTGATATGTCCCTCCATGACGGAGGAGACCATCCACTTGCCTCCCGCTCCGGACATGGATGGAGAAGGTTGAGGTGGGGAGTGCGGACTTGGGCGCTGGAGCTCGAGTGCGCAAGAATGGATAGGCGAAGGAGGAAGAAGGCGTAGGTGAAAAGGTGGATCCTTATCCCCTTATATGGGAGGACGCAACTACATGTCCCCACCAGCCTGGTAAAACTCGCTTATCTCCAAGCGCCGTAATCAATGGCGCGGTTGGGTTACCCACGCCCGTATTGATGAGCATCCCGGGATAAGGGGACACAATCTCTGCTTCAACAAGACGTGCCAAGGAAACCGCCTCGCATAACGCGCTGAGGTGGGATAATGAAACGACTCGGATAAAGGCTTGGCCGTGGTGTGTCACGCTATGGAATACGTCAGCAGATTAGATTGGTGTAAATATTATTCTCTATGGCAATATGTGGAAACTTATTTTGCAGAGCCGGACACTATCTTTGTGTTCAAAATCTTCTATGAAGTACTTGGAGGAGGAACCCGCCTTGCAATGCCGAAGACAATCTGCGCGCCGGACTCGTCGTCATTGAAGCCTGGTTCAGGGGCTACTGAGGGAGTCCTGGATTAGGGGGTGTTCGGATAGCCGGACTATACCTTCAGCCGGACTCCTGGGCTATGAAGATACAAGATTGAAGACTTCGTCCCGTGTCCGGAAGGGACTTTCCTTGGCGTGGAAGGCAAGCTTGGCGATACGGATATGAAGATCTCCTACCATTGTAACCGACTCTATGTAACCCTAACCCTATCCGGTGTCTATATAAATTGGAGGGTTTTAGTCCGTAGGACAAAATACACATCAACAATCATACCATAGGCTAGCTTCTAGGGTTTAGCCTCTTCGATCTCGTGGTAGATCAACTCTTGTACTACCCATATCATCAATATTAATCAAGCAGGACGTAGGGTTTTACCTCCATCGAGAGGGCCCGAACCTGGGTAAAACTTCGTGTTCCTTGCCTCCTGTTACCATCCGGCCTAGACGCACAGTTTGGGACCCCCTACCCGAGATCCGCCGGTTTTGACACCGACAGCGGGGGAGGGGAAGGGATCCTTGGGGCAGGCCTTGTTGAGGTCTTTGAAATCGATGCACAAGCGCCAGGATTTATCCTTCTTTGGTACCATCACCAGGTTTGCTAGCCAGTCCGGGTGTTTTATTTCTCTGATGAACCCGTCCTCGATTAACTTGGCTAGCTCCTCCCCCATAGCTTGTCGTTTGGGTTCGGAAAAGCGCCGCAATGTTTACTTGACCGGCTTGTATCCCTTTAATATATTGAGACTATGTTCGGCCAATCTGCGTGGGATTCCTGGCATATCAGAAGGGTGCCAAGCGAATATGTCCCAATTCTCACATGATACGTCCATTTTGCATAATGCTTTTATATCGATATTTATTGCATTATGGGCTGTTATTACACATTATGTCACAATACTTATGCCTATTCTCTCTTATTTTACAAGGTTTACATGAAGATGGAGAATGCCGGCAGCTGGGATTCTGGGCTGGAAAAGGAGCAAATATTAGAGACCTATTCTGCACAGCTCCAAAAGTCTTGAAACTTCATGGAAGCTATTTCCAGAATATATAAAAAATACTGAGCGCAAGAAGTTCCAGAGGGGGGCCACACCCTGACCATGAGGGTGGGGGGCGCGCCCTACCCCACTGGGCGCGCCCCCTACCTCGTGGGCCCCCTGGTGGCCCTCCAATGCCCATCTTTTGCTATATGGAGTCTTTCGTCGAGGAAAAAAATCATAAGCAAGCTTTCGGGACGAGACTCCGCCACCAAGAGGCGGAACCTTGGCGGAACCAATCTAGGGCTCTGGCAGAGCTGTTCTGCCAGGGAAACTTCCCTCCGGGAGGGGGAAATCATCACCATCGTCATCACCAACGATCCTCTCATTGGGAGGGGGTCAATCTCCATCAACATCTTCACTGGCACAATCTCATCTCAAACCCTAGTTCATCTCTTGTATCCAATCTTTGTATCCAAACCTTAGATTGGTACCTGTGGGTTGCTAGAAGTGTTGATTACTCCTTGTAGTTGATGCTGGTTGGTTTACTTGGTGGAAGATTATATGTTCAGATCCATTATGCATATTAATACCCCTCTGATTATGAACATGAATATGCTTTGTGATTAGTTACGTTTGTTCCTGAGGACATGGGACAAGTCTTCCTATTAGTAGTCATGTGAATTTGGTCGTTCGATATTTTGATGAGATGTATGTTGTCATCCCTCTAGTGGTGTCATGTGAACGTTGACTACATGACACATCACCATTGTTTGGGCCTAGAGGGAGGCATTGGGAAGTAATAAGTAGATGATGGGTTGCTAGAGTGACAGAAGCTTAAACCCTGGTTTATGTGTTGCTTCATAAGGGGCTGATTTGGATCCATATGTTTCATGCTATGGTTAGGTTTACCTTAATACTTCTGTTCTAGTTGTGGATGCTTGCAATAGGGGTTAATCATAAGTGGGATGCTTGTCCAAGTAAGGACAGTACCCAAGCAGCGGTCCACCCACATATCAGATTATCAAAGTACCGAACGTGAATCATATGATCGTGATGAAAACTAGCTTGACGATAATTCCCATGTGTCCTCGGGAGCACTTTCCTTCATATAAGAGTTTGTCCAGGCTTGTCCTTTGCTACAAAGGGGATTGGTCCATCTTGCTGCACCTTATTTACTTTTATTACTTGCTACTCGTTACCAATTACCTTATCACAAAACTATCTTTTACCGATAATTTCAGTGCTTGCAGAGAATACCTTGCTGAAAACCGCTTATCATTTCCTTCTGCTCCCCGTTGGGTTCGACACTCTTACTTATCGAAAGGACTACGATAGATCCCCTATTCTTGTGGGTCATCAAGACTCTTTTCTGGCACCGTTGCCGGGGAGTGAAGCGCCTTTGGTAGGTGGAATTTGGTAAGGAAAAATTTATATAGTGTGCTGAAATTTACTGTCACTTGTTACTATGGAAAGTAATCCTTTAAGGGGCTTGTTCGGGGTATCTTCACCCCGACCGGTGGAGCAAATATTTGCTCCTCAACCTACTCAACCTACTGGACCTACTGAAAATGAAAATGTTCACTTTGAAATTCCTTCGGGTATGATAGAGAAACTGCTAGCTAATCCTTTTGTAGGAGATGGAACATTGCATCCCGACTTACACTTAATCTATTGGATGAAGTTTGTGGATTATTTAAGCTTGCAGGTATGCCCGATGATGTTATCAAGAAGAAGGTCTTCCCTTTATCTTTGAAGGGAGATGCATTGACATGGTATAGGCTATGTGATGATATGGGATCATGGGACTATAAGCGATTGAAATTGGAATTTCATCAGAAGTTTTATCCTATGCATCTTGTTCATCATGATCGTAAATATATATATATAATTTTTTGGCCTCGCGAAGGAGAAAGCATCGCTCAAGCTTGGGGGAGGCTTAAGTCAATGTTATATTCATGCCGCAATCATGAGCTCTCAAGAGAAATGATTATTCAAAAAATTATGCTCGGCTTTCTGACAACAATCGCTCCATGCTCGATACTTCTTGTACTGGTTCCTTTATGATGAAGACTATTGAATACAGATGGAATTTATTGGAGAGAATTAAATGCAACTCTGAAGATTGGGATCTCGACGAAGGTAAGGAGTCAGGTATAACACCTAAGTTTGAATGTGTTAAATCTTTTATGGATACCGATGTTTTCCGTAAATTCAGCACTAAATATGGACTTGACTCTGAGATAGTAGCTTCTTTCTGTGAATCCTTTGCTACTCATGTTGATCTCCCCAAAGAGAAGTGGTTTAAATATAATCCTCACATTGAAGTAAAAGTAGTTGCACCTATTAAAGTTGAAGAAAAGACTATCACTTATGACGATCCTATTGTTCCTACTGCTTATGTTGAGAAACCACCTTTCCTTGTTAGAATAAAGAATCATGCTAAAGCTTAAACTGTGGTCAACAAAAGTAATATTAGGACACACAAACCCCCTGAGCAAGTTAAAGTTGAACCTAATGTTACTATGGTTAAAGATTGTTGGGGAACGTAGCATAAATTCAAAATTTTCCTATGTGTCACCAAGATCTATCTATGGAGTCATCTAGCAACGAGGGAGGAGTGGATCTACATACCCTTGTAGATCACGCGCGGAAGCGTTCAAGAGAACGGGGTTGATGGAGTCGTACTCGTCGTGATCCAAATCACCGATGATCCTCGCGCCGAACGGACGGCACCTCCGCGTTCAACACACGTATGGAGCAGCGACGTCTCCTCCTTCTTGATCCAGCAAGGGGGGAGGAGAGGTTGATGGAGATCCAGCAGCACGACGGCGTGGTGGTGGAAGTAGCGGGATTCCAACAGGGCTTCGCCAAGCGCTGCGGGAGGAGGGAGATGTGTCATGGGAGGGAGAGGGAGGCGCCAGGGCTTAGGTGCGGCTGCCCTCCCTTCCCCCCACTATATATAGGGCCAAGGGAGAGGGGGGGCGCAGCCTTGGCCCTTCCTCCAAGGAAGGGTGCGGCCAGGGAGGAGTCCATCCTCCCCAAGGCACCTAGGAGGTGCCACCCCCTCCTACCTTTATAACCCTAGCGTCATCGAACCTTAAGTGTGTAGACCCTACGGGTTCGGGAACCATGCAGACATGACCGAGACGTTCTCCGGTCAATAACCAACAGCGGGATCTGGATACCCATGTTGGCTCCCACATGTTCCACGATGATCTCATCGGATGAACCACGATGTCAAGGACTTAATCAATCCCGTATACAATTCCCTTTGTCTAGCGGTACGATACTTGCCCGAGATTCGATCGTTGGTATCCCGATACCTTGTTCAATCTCGTTACCGGCAAGTCTCTTTACTCGTTCCGTAACACATCATCCCGTGATCAACTCCTTGGTCACATTGTGCACATTATGATGATGTCCTACCGAGTGGGCCCAGAGATACCTCTCCGTTTACACGGAGTGACAAATCCCAGTCTCGATTCGTGCCAACCCAACAGACACTTTCGGAGATTACCTTTATAGCCACCCAGTTACGTTGTGACGTTTGGCATACCCAAAGCACTCCTACGGTATCCGGGAGTTGCACAATCTCATGGTCTAAGGAAATGATACTTGACATTAGAAAAGCTTTAGCATACGAACTACACGATCTAGTGCTATGCTTAGGATTGGGTCTTGTCCATCACATCATTCTCCTAATGATGTGATCCCGTTATCAACGACATCCAATGTCCATGGTCAGGAAACCGTAACCATCTATTGATCAACGAGCTAGTCAACTAGAGGCTTACTAGGGACATGGTGTTGTCTATGTATCCACACATGTATCTGAGTTTCCTATCAATACAATTATAGCATGGATAATAAACGATTATTATGAACAAGGAAATATAATAATAACTATTTATTATTGCCTCTAGGGCATATTTCCAACAAAGATCTATTCGCCGATAATATTGATGGGCATGTTATTTACTTCTGTGATGAGACTGCTATAATTGCTAAACCTAATGCTAAAGATAAACATAGACCTGTCGTAGGCATGCCTGTTATTTCTGTTAAAATAGGAGATCATTTTTATCATGGCTTGTGTGATATGGGTGCTAGTGCTAGTGCAATACCTATTTCCTTATACAAAGAAATTATGCATGATATTGCACCAGCTGAGATAGAAGGTATTGATGTTACCATAAAGCTTGCTAATAGAGATACTATTTCACCAATTGGGATTGTTAGAGACGTTTAAGTCTTGTGTGGGAAGGCTAAATATCCTAGTGATTTTCTTGTTCTTGGTTCCCCTCAAGATAGCTTTTGTCCCATTATATTTGGTAGACCCTTCTTGAATACTATTAATGCTAAGATAGACTGCAATAAGGATATTGTTTCTATTGGTGTAAGGGATATGTCTCATGAGTTTAATTTTTCTAAATTTCGTAGACAACCCCATGATAAAGAATTGCCTAGTAAATATGAAATTATTGGTCTTGCTTCTATTGCCATTCCTCCTACCGATCCATTAGAACAATATTTGCTAGACCATGAGAATGATATGTTTATGAATGAAAGAAGGGAAATAGATGAAGTATTCTTCAAACAGGGACCTATTCTGAAACACAATTTGCCTGTTGAAATCCTAGGGGATCCTCCTCCACCCAAGGGTGATCCCGTGTTTGAGCTTAAACCATTACCTGATACTCTTAAATATGCTTATCTTGATGAAAATAAAATATATCCTGTTATTATTAGTGCTAACCTTTCAGAGAAGGAGGAAGAGCAATTATTGAAAACTCTGAAGAAGCACCGTGCTGCTATTGGATATACTCTTGATGATCTTAAGGGCATTAGTCCCACTCTATGTCAACACAAAATAAATTTGGAGGAAGACGCCAAACCAGTTATTGATCATCAACGACGGCTGAATCCTAAGATGAAAGAAGTGGTAAGAAAAGAAATATTAAAGCTCCTTGAGGCAGGTATAATTTATATCGTTGATGATGGTCAGTGGGTCAGTCATGTTCATTGTGTCCCCAAGAAGGGAGGTATTACTGTTGTTCCTAATGATAAAGATGAATTGATTCCGCAAAGAATTATTACGGCTTATAGGATGGTAATTGATTTTCGCAAATTAAATAAGGCTACTAAAAAAGATCATTACCCTTTGCCTTTTATTGATCAAATGCTAGAAATATTATCCAAACATACACATTTTTGCTTTCTAGATGGTTACTCTAGCTTCTCTCAAATACCTGTGTCAGTTGATGATCAATCAAAGACCACTTTTACTTGCCCTTTAGGTACTTTTGCTTATAGATGTATGCCTTTTGGTTTATGTAATGCACCTGCTACCTTTCAAAGATGCATGATGGCTATATTTTCTGACTTTTGTGAAAAGATATGTGAGGTATTCATGGATGATTTCTCCATTTATGCATCCTCTTTTGATGATTGCTTGAGCAACCTTGATCGATTTTTGGAGAGATGTGAAGAAACTAATCTTGTCTTGAATTGGGAGAAATGCCACTTTATGGTTAATGAAGGTATTGTCTTGGGGCATAAAATTTCTGAAAGAGGTATTGAAGTTGACAAAGCTAAAGTTGATGCTATTGAAAAGATGCCATGTCCCAAGGACATTAATGGTATAAGAAGCTTCCTCGGTGATGCCGGTTTTTATAGGAGGTTCATTAAGGGCTTCTCAAAAATTTCTCGGCCTCTGACTCATCTATTACAAAAAGATATTCCTTTTGTCTTTGATGGTGATTGTGTAGAAGCATTTGAAATACTTAAGAAAGCATTGATTTCTGCACCTATTGTCTAGCCACCTGATTGGAATTTACCCTTTGAAATTATGTGTGATGCTAGTGATTATGTTGTAGGTGTTGTTCTAGGGAAAAGAGTTGATAAGAAATTAAATGTTATTCAATATGCTAGTAAAACTCTAGACAATGCCCAGAGAAATTATGCTACTACTAAAAATGAATTCTTAGCAATTGTATTTTCTTGTGATAAGTTCAAACCTTATATTGTTGATTCTAAAGTAACTATTCACACTGATCATGCTGCTATTAAATACCTTATGGAAAAGAAAGATGTTAAACCTAGACTTATTAGATGGGTTCTCTTGATACAAGAATTTGATTTGCATATTATTGATAGAAAGGGAGTTGAGAACCCCGTTGCAGACAACCTGTCTAGGTTAGCAAATGTTCTTGATGACCCACTACCTATTGATGATAGATTTCCTGATGAATAATTAAATGTCATAAATGCTTCTCGGACTGCTCCATGGTATGCTGATTATGCAAATTATATTGTTGCTAAATTTATACCACCTCGTTTCACATACCAGCAAAAGAAAAAGTTCTTTTATGATTTGAGATACTTTTGGGATGACCCACATCTTTATAAAGAAGGAGTAGATGGTATTATTAGACGTTGTGTACCTGAGCATGAACATGAACATATCCTACGCAAGTGTCACTCTGAGGCTTATGGAGGACACCATGCTGGAGATAGAATTGCACATAAGGTATTGCAATCCGATTTTTATTGGCCTACTCTCTTCCAGGATGCCCGTAAGTTTGCCTTGTCTTGTGATGAATGTCAAAGAATTGGTAATATTAGTAGACGTCAAGAAATGCCTATGAATTATTCACTTGTTATTGAACCATTTGATGTTTGGGGCTTTGATTATATGGGACCATTTCCTTCCTCTAATGGGTATACACATATTTTAGTTGTTGTTGATTACGTTACTAAGTGGGTAGAAGCTATTCCAACTAGTACTGCTGATCATAACACCTCTATTAAGATGCTTAAATAAGTTATTTTCCCGAGGTTTGGAGCCCTAGATATTTAATGACTGATGGTGGTTCACACTTTATTCATGGTGCCTTTCGTAAAATGCTTGCTAAGTATGATGGCATCTCCTTATCACCCACAGTCTAGTGGTCAAGTAGAATTGAGTAACAAAGAGCTCAAATTAATTTTGCAAAAGACTGTTAATAGATCTAGAAAGAATTGGTCCAAGAAACTTGATGATGCATTATGGGCCTATAGAACTGCATATAAAAATCTTATGGGTATGTCTCCGTATAAAATGGTTTATGGTAAAGCATGTCACTTACCTCTTGAATTAGAACATAAGGCATATTGGGCTATTAAAGAGCTCAACTATGACTTCAAACTTGCTGGTGAGAAGAGGCTTTTTGACATTAGCTCACTTGATGAATGGAGAACCCAAGCCTATGAAAATGCCAAGCTATTTAAAGAAAAAGTTAAAATATGGCATGACAAAAGGATACAAAAGCATGAGTTTAATGTAGGTGATTATGTATTGTTATACAACTCTCTTTTAAGCTTAGGGGAGTTGATACGTCCATTTTGCATCATGCTTTTATATCGATATTTATTGCATTATGGGCTGTTATTACACATTATGTCACAATACTTATGCCTATTCTCTCTTATTTTACAAGGTTTACATGAAGAGGGAGAATGCCGGCAGCTGGGATTCTGGGCTGGAAAAGGAGCAAATATTAGAGACCTATTCTACACAACTCCAAAAGTCCTGAAACTTCACAGAAGCTATTTCCAGAATATATAAAAAATACTGAGCGCAAGAAGTTCCAGAGGGGGCCACACCCTGACCACGAGGGTGGGGGCGCGCCCTACCCCCCTAGGCGCGCCCCCTGTCTCGTGGGCCCCCTGGTGGCCCTTCGATGCCCATCTTCTGCTATATGGAGTCTTTCGTCGAGGAAAAAACCATAGGCAAACTTTCGGGACGAGACTACGCCGCCACGAGGCGGAACCAATCTAGGGCTCTGGTGGAGCTGTTCTGCCGGGAAAACTTCCCTTCAGGAGGGGGAAATCATCACCAATGATCCTCTCATCGAGAGGGGGTCAATCTCCATCAACATGTTCACTAGCACCATCTCATATCAAACCCTAGTTCATCTCTTGTATCCAATCTTTGTATCCAAACCTTAGATTGGTACATGTGGGTTGCTAGTAGTGTTGATTACTCCTTGTAGTTGATGCTAGTTGGTTTACTTGGTGGAAGGTTATATGTTCAGATCCATTATGCATATTAATACCCCTATGATTATGAACATTAATATGCTTTGTGAGTAGTTACGTTTGTTCCTGAGGACATGGGAGAAGTCTTGCTATTAGTAGTCATGTGAATTTGGTATCCGTTTGATATTTTGATGAGATGTATGTTGTCATCCCTCTAGTGGTGTCATGTGAACGTCGACTACATGACACTTCACCATTTTTTGGGCCTAGAGGGAGGCATTGGGAAGTAATAAGTAGATGATGGGTTGCTAGAGTGATAGAAGCTTAAACCCTAGTTTATCCGTTGCTTCGTAAGGGGCTGATTTGGATCCATATGTTTCATGCTATGGTTAGGTTTACCTTAATACTTCTGTTGTAGTTGCGGATGCTTGTAATAGGGGTTAATCATAAGTGGGATGCTTGTCCAAGTAAGGACAGTACCCAAGCACTGGTCCACCCACATATCAGATTATCAAAGTACTGAACATGAATCGTATGATCGTGATGAAAACTAGCTTGACGATAATTCCCATGTGTCCTCGGGAGCGCTTTCCTTCATATAAGAGTTTTTCCAGGATTGTACTTTGCTACAAAAGGGATTGGGCCATCTTGCTGCACCTTATTTACTTTTATTACTTGCTACTCGTTACCAATTATCTTATCACAAAACTATCTGTTACTGATAATTTCAGTGCTTGCAGAGAATACCTTGCTGAAAACCGCTTATCATTTCCTTCTGCTCCCCGTTGGGTTCGACACTCTTACTTATCGAAAGGGCTACGATAGATCCCCTATACTTGTGGGTCATCATCACGCAGGAACGCACGTAATGCGGCGTCGAACGTCGGGTCCAGCTGTGGTCCGATGGAAGCTGTCTTCTTGGGGTCCGTCGGGTGAACTTGAAATTTAACTATTTCATCCGCTGGTTTGAAGGAGGTGGATTTGGGCCGCTTATCGAGGATTATGTTGTTCCTATCCACTATGGAGCATAGTGCGGTTAACTCTTCGGCCGCAAGGGCCTCGGATAGTGCTTCGAGGGCCAGGGATGCGGTTTTGTTTTCGGCGCGGAGCGCTATGTCCGGATCACTGGCGAGAGTGACAATACCGTTTGGCCCGGGCATCTTGAGCTTCATATACCCGTAGTGAGGTATGGCTTGAAAGCGCATGAATGTGTCTCGCCCCAACAGGGCATCATATCCACTATTGAAAGGGGCCACTTGGAAGGTTATCTCTTCGGACCGATACTTCTCCGGCGTGCCGAATACCACGTCGAGTTTAATTTTTCCCGTGCATCTTGCTTCCTGACTGGGAATGATTCCTCGAAAGGTCGTATTACTTTTCTCGATGCGGCTCCTATCCATTTGCATTTTATTGAGTGTGTCCTCATAGATGAGGTTCAACCCGCTGCCGCCATCCATGAGCACTTTAGTGAGCCGAAAGCCATCTACAATTGGATCGAGAACCAAGGTGACTGGTGCCCGGACTGGCCAGACTTTTGATTCGTCCTCGGCATTAAAGGTTATGGCAGTGTTGTTCCAGGGATTTATTGTTGCGACTTGGCAGACTTCGGCGAGGTCAAGGAGTGCCCTCTTGCGCCTATTGTTTGAAGCGAAAGTCTCAAAGGCTGTCAATACTCTGAGGTCATTGTCTTCCAGAGAGTACTGCTCTGAGAAGTTTTTGGTTAGGATATCCTCGCCGCTCTTGGCCACTTCCCGGAGAATCCAACATGCTCTGAGGTTGTGGGTTGGTTCGTTATCCGGTGTCATGTGTATTTTGCATGGCTTATCGAGCCATCCCTCAAGGACGGTTCCGCGTCCTGTAATGGGTTGAATTTTCTTGCCTATGGGGACGGGTGCCCCGCGAGAGTGCATCCTTTTTGCTCGCCAGGAGGTGGCATGCAGGCCGATGGTTCCTAGTGAGCTGTCTGAGTTTTCCAGGCACTTTCCATTGTGCAATATTTCTATACTATGGTTGCCACGTTAGCGAAGTGTAGTACGCGACGACGGTTGAGGGCGTTGAGGATTCCTTCGTTCGTGCAATTATTGCATAATACTGAAATTGCGTCCTCGTTGCGGCAATGTTTAATCTTGTCCTTGACAAGGAGGAATCTGGCCCAAAAGTGATGGATTGTTTCCTGAGGCTATTGCCGTACGTACATGAGGTCGCATATATCCGGGGGACCAGAATTGCTTGGCGAATATTGCTTGTGGTGGGTGGGTGGCTTTAAATCTGAACCCTGACCCAATGTGGAGTCCGGAGTTTGAAAAACTTCCGAGTTTATTAGTTCGGGCTCCGAGGTGTCCAATGATTCTTTAGGCCCAACGCCCGATTCTAAGTTTGGAGGACTGGAAGTGTCACCCCGCAGACAGGTATCCGACTCTCCGAGCTCGGAAATCCGGATGTAACTTGTTTTCAGCATAGGGGAAGAGTTGTTGTTTTGCTCCTCTACGACCGCTATCTGATGGGTGACCGGAGGAGATTTGATTTCTCTCTGATCGGGTTTAAGCCCAATCTGATCATAGTCTGTAGCGACCCCCAGGGCGGCGATGCGATCCAGGAGTTCGTTTAAAGACGACAAATCCGCCGAATCCGTCCGTTTGGAGTATTCGGGGTCAACACGGAGACGATTTTCGATGACTTGGGAAGTCATCATCGGCTTAAAGGCTGAACGGGCGGACATGGTAAAGCTGCCTAGCCGGAGGGTTTGGCCTGAGGCTAGGGATTCTCCGGAAGTGATACTGTCCTTGATAACAAGGCGATCCATCAATCCTGTTGTCGACGCCACAGAGGAACTCTCAATGAAAGCACCAATGTCGGTGTCAAAACCGGTAGATCTCGGGTAGGGGGTCCCGAACTATGTGTCTAAGGACCGATGGTAACAGGAGACAGGGACACGATGTTTACCCAGGTTTGGGCCCTCTTGATGGAGGTAATACCCTACATCCTGCTTGATTGACTTTGATGAATATAGGGGTTACAAGAGTTGATCTACCACGAGATCGCAATGGCTAAACCCTAATTGTCTAGCATGTATGATTATGATTGCCTCTACAGACTAAACCCTCCGGTTTATATAGACACCGGAGGGACCTAGGGTTGTACAAAGTCGGTTTACAGAGGGAGGAATCTTCATATCCAAACGCCAAGCTTGCCTTCCACGTAAAGGAGAGTCCCATCCGGATACGGGAGGAAGGCCCTGTTTGTTTCAGCTTCGCTTAGATTTTAATCACATGTGGATTCGCTTCGCTGGCGAATCTGATTCTGAGAATCATCTTCACCACCGAAGTACACTTTGAGGTGCTTCAGGAAATTGCACTAAAAATGGTCCATATCAAGATTCGGCTTCACTGCCAAAGCTGATTCCAAATAGTTGTTTGTTTTAGATTCCAGATTTGGCTTCATTGGCAAAGCTGAATCTGCTCCCAGAATCTGAAACAAACAGGGTCGAAGTCTTCTGTCTTGTATCTTCATGACCCATTAGTCCGGCCCACGTCACATAGCCCGGACGCCCGAGGACCCCTTAATCCAGGACTCCCTCAGATCCCCCATCGGTCATAGACAAAGGGGGACTCGCACCGGAGTGCTCCTCCACCTCGTCTATGGTGTCAACCATACTCTTCGGACGGTAAAGTCCTTAATAAAGAGATGAAACTCTGATACCAATTGAAAGGATCGATATGGTTGAATAGAGGGGGTGAATAGGCAACTAAAATTTTTTAGCTTTTCTTTACCAAATTAAACTTAGCATCAAAATAGGTTATCTAGATATGCAACTAGGTGAGGAACCTATATGATGCAACAACAACAGGCACACAAGCAAGCAAGGGATACAACACAGTATAAGCTTGCACAAGTAAAGGTAAGAGATAGCCAAGAGTGGAGTCGGTGGAGATGAGGATGTGTTACCGAAGTTCCTTCCCTTTGAGAGGAAGTACGCTTTGCGTTGGAGCGCTGTGGAGGCACAATGCTCCCCAAGAAGCCACTAGGGCCACCGTATTCTCCTCACACCCTCACACAATGCGAGATGTCGTGATTCCACTATTGGTGCCCTTGAAGGCGGCGACCGAACCTTTATAAACAAGGTTGGGGCTATCTCCACAACTTAATTGGAGGCTCCCAACGACACCATGAAGCTTCACCACAATGCAATATGGCTCCGCGGTGACCTCAACCATCTAGGGTGCTCAAACACCCAAGAGTAACAAGATCCGCAAGGGATTAGTGGGGGGATCAAATTTCTCTTGGTGGAAGTGTAGATCGGGGCCTTCTCAACCAATCCCTAGAAAATCAACAAATTTGATTGGCTAGGGAGAGAGATCGGGCGAAAATGGAGGTTTGAGCAACAATGGAGCTTGGGGAGGGAAGAGGTAGTCTTCTTGGGGAAGAAGACCCCCTTTATATAGTGGGGGGAAGATCCAACTATTACCCCCTCACTTAGCCCGCGCGGTGCGGTACTACTGCACACGACCGTGGTACTGCCGCAATGGGTTGCGGTACTACCGCTGGACGGTGCGGTACTACCGCTTGCGCGGTAGTGACCAGACGAGGCCCTGTTGCACATGTCAACGAGTGGTAGAACCACCAAAGCGGTACTACCGCAAGGCAGGGCTCTAGCTACTGGCACTGGAAAAAGCACGAAATTAATAAATTACTTCTGTAACTACTTCCGTTGAGCTTAGGGTTGTGCAAAAAATCAGCATGGTACTACCGCTCCCAGGGAGCGGTACTACCGCGTAGGGCTGGAAGTAAAAAATTACTTACGCGCCTACTTTCGCATGCGCCAGCGTCAGGGCTGGAGGCAGCGGTACTACCGCTCGCCAGGAGCGGTACTACCGCACGCCCCTGTGGTACTACTGCTCCCTTGAGCCGTACTACCGCACACCATAGAAATATTAGCATTTGGCAGCTGATACGTCTCCGTCGTATCTACTTTTCCAAACACTTTTGCCCTTGTTTTGGACTCTTACTTGCATGATTTGAATGGAACTAACCCAGACTGACGCTGTTTTCAGCACAATTGCCATGGTGTTATTTTTGTGCAGAAATAAAAGTTCTCAGAATGACCTGAAAATCAACAGAGATTATTTTTGGAATATATAAAAAATACTGGAATAAGAATCCATGTTAGGGGGCCGACACCCTGTCCATGAGGGTGGGGGCGCGCCTACCCCCTGGGCGCGCCCCCTGCCTCGTGGGCCCCCTGACGCTCCACCAACCTCAACTCCAACTCCATATATTCGTGTTCGGGGAGAAAAAAATGAGGGAGAAGGATTCATCGCGTTTTACGATACGGAGCCGCCGCCAAACCCTAAACTCTCTCGGGAGGGCGGATCTGGAGTCCGTTCGGGGCTCCGGAGAGGGGGATCCGTCGCCATCGTCATCATCAACCTTCCTCCATCACCAATTTCATGATGCTCACCGTCGTGCGTGAGTAATTCCATCGTAGGCTTGCTGGACGGTGATGGGTTGGATGAGATTTATCATGTAATCGAGTTAGTTTTGTTAGGTTTGATCCCTGGTATCCAGTATGTTCTGAGATTGATGTTGCTATGACTTTGCTATGCTTAATGCTTGTCACTAGGGCCCGAGTGCCATGATTTCAGATCTGAACCTATTATGTTTTCATCAATATATGAGAGTTCTTGATCCTATCTTGCAAGTCTATAGTCACCTATTATGTGTTATGATCCGTTAACCCCGAAGTGACAATAATCGGGATCATTACCGATGATGACTGTAGTTTGAGGAGTTCATGTATTCACTATGTGTTAATGATTTGGTCCGGTACTCTATTAAAAGGAGGCCTTAATATCCCTTAGTTTCCAATAGGACCCCACTGCCACGGGAGGGTAGGACAAAAGATGTCATGCAAGTTCTTTTCCATAAGCACGTATGACTATATTCGGAATACATGGCTACATTACATTGATGAAATGGAGCTAGTTCCGTGTCACCCTATGTTATGACTGTTACATGATCGATCGCATCCGACATAATTCTCCATCACCAATCCATTGCCTACGAGCTTTTTCATATATTGTTCTTCGCTTATTTACTTTTCCATTGCTATTGTTACAATCATTACAAAACCCAAAAATATTACTTTGCTACCGTTACCACTATTATCATATTACTTTGCTACTAAATACTCTGCTGCAGATATTAAGTTGTCCAGGTGTGGTTGAATTGTCAACTCAGCTGCAAATACTTGAGAATATTCTTTGGCTCCCCTTGTGTCGAATCAATAAATTTGGGTTGAATACTCTACCCTCGAAAACTGTTGTGATCCCCTATACTTGTGGGTTATCAGCAGCCTTCATATCGCAGAGACATGTATAACCAGAAGGTGATCCATCGAAGCAAAGGAAAGGCGGTGCAAAGGAACAGATGTGTACGTGTTGATTCCACCCTAACCTTTTCGAAGCGGACCCCCTCTTAATAGTGCGGCTTTCCTACAACTCAAATCCACCGAAAAGAAACGTAGAGAACCGCCGTCTTCGATGGGCTCCGAGGGGCACCGAATCATCTTGTGCCTAGACATGAGATATCTGAAATGCTCAAAGCACACGATTAGTCTGCAAATGCACTGTCATCAATCACCAAAACCACTTAGGGAGAAATATTCCCTTACACTTTGCCATCCCACACCAAAGACCATGCGCTAGGGGAAGAGCTTTGTCAATGATAGAACCCCTCCATGATGATGTGTGAGTAGTTTCACTAGGACCTTAGGGTTCATAGTAGTAGCTAGATGGTTATATTTTTTTGGATCTTCAATACCATGTTCCCGTGAGCCTTCTCACATGATCGGGATCAATTTTATGTAATCGGTGTTGTGTTTGTTGGGACATAATATATTGTTACTTTATGACCAGATTGTTCATTGAAATCAATTGAATCTTTTGAGATTTTCTTGTTGTATAATTAAACCACTTTGCATGCTCTTTGATCTATCTATCTTGTTTGGTGATACGTCTCCAACGTATCTATAATTTTTGCTTGTGATTGACATAGTGCCTAGTGCCAATTGTTGTTTTTTGCTCATTTTTTACTTCACAGAAAATCAATACCAAACGGAGTCCAAATGCAGCGAAACTTTTTGGAGAATTTTTTTGTATCAGAAGACACGAGATGGACCAAAGAAGTACCAGAGGGGAGGCCTGAGGTGGGCACAACCCACCAAGGCGCGCCCAGGAGCCCACGCGCGCCCAGGGAGGTTGTGCCCCGCTCGGTGACCTCCCACACCGCCTCTTCACCCTATAAACACCCAAATATTGTAGAAACCCTAGGGAAGTCAACGAAACACAATTCCAGCGGCCCCAAGTTCCAAAACCACGAGATCCAATCTAGACACCATCACGAAGGGGTTCATCACCCTCATTGGTGCCTTTTCGATGATGCGTGAGTAGTTCATCATAGACCTACGGGTTCGTAGTTAGTATCTAGATGGCTTCCTCTATCTTTTGATTCTTAATACGATGGTCTCTTGGAGATCTATTTGATGCAACTCTTATTTGCGATGTGTTTGTTGGGATCCGATGAACTTTGAGTTTATGATCACATCTATATCCATGAATATTATTTGAGTCTTCTTTTGATCTCTTATATGCATGATTATTTATAGCCTCGTATTTCTTCTTCGAATCTTTGGTTTAGTTAGGCCAACTAGATTGATTTTTCTTGCCATGGGAAGAGGTGCTTTGTGATGGGTTCGACCGTGCGGTGTTCTTTCCCAGTGACAGAAGGGGCAGCAAGACATGCATGTATCGTTGTGGAGGGAGTCCTGGATTAGGGGGTCTCCGGACAGCCGAACTATATCCTTTGGCCGGACTGTTGGACTATGAAGATACAAGATTGAAGACTTTGTCCTGTGTCCGGATGGGACTCTCCTTGGCGTGGAAGGCAAGCTTGGCAATACGGATATGTAGATCTCCTTCCTTGTAACCAACTCTGTGTAACCCTAGCCCCCTCTGGTGTCTATATAAACCGGAGGGTTTAGTCCGTAGGACAACATACAATCATACAATAGGCTAGCTTCTAGGGTTTAGCCTCTACGATCTCGTGGTAGATCAACTCTTGTAATACTCATATCATCAATGAAGATCAATCAAGCAGGAAGTAGGGTATTACCTCCATCGAGAGGGCCCGAACCTGGGTAAACATCGTGTCCCCCGCCACCTGTTACCATCCGCCTTAGACGCACAGTTCGGGACCCCCTACCCGAGATCCGCTAGTTTTGACACCGACATTGGTGCTTTCATTGAGAGTTCCACTGTGCCGTCACTGTAAGGCTTGATGGCTCCTTCGATCATTGGTAACGATGCGGTCCAGGGTGAGGTTTTCCTTCCCGGACAGATCTTCGTATTCGGCGGCTTTGCACTGCGGGCCAACTCGCTTGGCCATCTGGAGCAGATCGAGAGCTACGCCCCTGGCCATCAGGTCAGGTTCGGAAACTTAAACTACCCTGTCGACGTCCGCGGAGACTTGATCTTCGACGGGTTCGAGACCATGTCAGGTGCACTGCACGATCACGACGAGCATGATTTAGCTCTGCTGTCGGACAGTGTTCGGGAGATCACACCTACAACTACTCGGCCTTCAATCCGGAGCAAATTGCGCCATCCGAGGACGGGTGGATGGACCCCGCCATGGAGGCCGCACTCTCAGTGGCGATAGAGCCAGATACTGACTTCACCCCTTACGAGAGTCATGTTGCCGAACCACTGGATTAGTCTCCGGCCACGGACTGCGAGCCGCCTGCGTCCATGCCTATCGAATCCGATTGAGCGCCGATCATGGAGTTTACCTCCGCGGATATCTTTCAGCACTCAACTTTCGGTGACGTGCTAAATTCATTCAGGTCTCTCTCCTTGTCAGGAGATCCTTGGCTGAACTATGTCCGACTAGAATGGGATGCGGACGTCGAAGAAATTCACTGCCCACCCACCACCCACTTAGTAGCCTCTGTCGATGATTTAACCGACATGCTCGATTTCGACTCCGAAGACATCGACGGCATGGACGACGATGCAGGAGAGGAACAGGAACCAGTGCCCATAGGGCGCTGGACAGCCACTTCACCACATGACATATACATGGTGGATACACCCAAAGAAAACAATGACGAAGAACGGCAGGATGCAGCGAAGAATAGCTCCCTCGAGAAGCAAGCAAAGCGTCGGCATAGGCGCCGCTCAAAATCCCGCCTCGGCAAAAACAGCGATAATAGCGCAAGATAAAATAACACTCCAGTCGACTTCAGAGGAAACGACAACCACATTGACCCAGCGGCAGAGCACGATGAAACTGCAAACGGCGAACATAGTACAGATCCGATGTCCGAACACGGCGACGCCAAGGATAAACCTCATCAACCCCCCTCTGGGGAGGAAAACAGTCCGAACGAAGATGCACACATCCTCCCGGAAAGGCACTTGGAACAAGAGAACCTCCGTAGAAGGCTTATTGCCACAACGAGGAGTCTGAAGAAGCAGAAGCAAAGGCTTAAGGCCGCACAAAATACGCTCAACAGCAGGTGGAACAAAGTGCTCGACAAAGAAGAAAAGTACGGTGGAAGTTACCACACAAAGAGCTATCCAAAGCGCAAGCTACTCCCTGAATTCGACGATGAGGCCGTAGAGCCCACACGGCCGAAAAATAAAATGGCCAACCGGCCGGATCAACCACCTTGTGGCCGCGATAGAGCGGCTAACAAGGCCACACATAAGTCAACACATGATCTACGTGAGGACTTGCGCCAAAAATCCAGTATGACCAGATCCATCTATGGATCTAGGAAGCGCGCTCCGGCACAAAATCAAAACTGAATACTACAACCGTCTGAACGCCATGATACATCCAAATACAGGGGTGCCGCACACCCCCTATGTTTCACCGATGAGG